>NW_022986256.1:0-80000 GCF_902500255.1 Thalassophryne amazonica | reverse complement strand
ACTATGAGGTCCCTAAGATAAGATGGGACCTGATTATTCAAAACCTTATAAGTAAGAAGAAGAATTTTAAATTCTATTCTGGAATTAACAGGAAGCCAATGAAGAGAGGCCAATATGGGTGAGATATACTCTCTCCTTCTAGTCCCTGTCAGTACTCTAGCTGCAGCATTTTGAATTAACTGAAGGCTTTTCAGGGAACTTTTAGGACAACCTGATAATAATGAATTACAATAGTCCAGCCTAGAGGAAATAAATGCATGAATTAGCTTTTCAGCATCACTCTGAGAAAAGACCTTTCTGATTTTAGAGATATTGCGTAAATGCAAAAAAGCAGTCCTACATATTTGTTTAATATGCGCATTGAAGGACATATCCTGATCAAAAATGACTCCAGGATTTCTCACAGTATTACTAGAGGTCAGGGTAATGCCATCCAGAGTAAGGATCTGGTTAGACACCATGTTTCTAAGATTTGTGGGGCCAAATACAATAACTTCAGTTTTATCTGAATTGAAAAGCAGGAAATTAGAGGTCATCCATGTCTTTATGTCTGTAAGACAATCCTGCAGTTTAACTAATTGGTGTGTGTCCTCTGGCTTCATGGATAGATAAAGCTGGGTATCATCTGCGTAACAATGAAAATTTAAGCATTGCTTTCTAATAATACTGCCTAAGGGAAGCATGTATAAAGTGAATAAAATTGGTCCTAGCACAGAACCTTGTGGAACTCCATAATTAACCTTAGTCCGTGAAGAAGATTCCCCAGTTACATGAACAAATTGTAATCTATTAGATAAATATGATTCAAACCACCGCAGCGAAGTGCCTTTAATACCTATGGCATGCTCTAATCTCTGTAATAAAATTTTATGGTCAACAGTATCAAAAGCAGCACTGAGGTCTAACAGAACAAGCACAGAGATGAGTCCACTGTCCGAGGCCATAAGAAGATCATTTGTAACCTTCACTAATGCTGTTTCTGTACTATGATGAATTCTAAAACCTGACTGAAGTATATAAGTATATAAAATTAGTTGTTTGGACTTTTTATTATTATAAAGATTTTTTTTTTTAAATTATGAAATATTTAAAATATTTAAAAATACTCCTTTTGTTTACAAAGAGTCCAAATTTTTCTTATGGTGCTTGAATAGAAATGAGAATAAAACTCGTGAATATAACTACAAGCAATAATATTTGAGCAGAAATAAATACAACTGAAAACATGAAATAAAGAAATATTTTGTTAGAAAACCTCAAACAGACCATGGGGAAGTCAAGTCAAGTCTGGGAGCATGCGCTAGTGCTGCAGTTTGCCACATTCATGACACCATGGAACTACCTCACGCCCTGGATGGCAAGCAACCAAACAGAAAACCAGTCCATCCCCAGTCACTAGGGTCTTCACTCAGGCACCTGTGTGCTGGATTATGCACAGAGACCAGGCCACATGACCAAAATGTCAGAGCCGACACTCCCTCACAATGCAAGCGTTACTACTCCTCATCTCAGTCTCTCTTAGTAACTGCCTGATACAAAGTCATTCCAGCTGTACCCAAGGATCCTCCGAAGACACCAAGTATACCAAAGACATCCAGTCGTCATCTTAGGACATCAGTTAGCTTCCAAGTCTCACAACCGCACAGCAAGACAGACAGCACCAGGACCCTAAAGACATGGACTTTCGTTCACCTGCAAAGGTATTAGCAACGCCAAACACATCTGTCCAGTGACCTCATGACTCCAAAAGCTCTTCCCCAGCATCTGTTGATCTCAAAGGCCGAGGACCCAGAGACATGTATGTCACTGCCGAGACAAGTGAATACAAGTTGAACTCTTTCATACAGATGCATACAGATACACTTCTGATGGCCTAGTCCAGGAAGTTGTTAAAATCTCGAATCTTAGTCCTGATCCAGGATAATATCAAACCCAGACACTCTTGATTCCTTACTCAGCTTCTCCAGTGCTGTAATCAGAGTATCTGTTGATTCCATAAATCACAGCATCATCATGACATGACAGCATCATGACAGCATCATCCACAAAGTAGATGGAATGTAGGAGGTACTTTCATGGATCTTGGGAGATGAAGATGAACAGAGACAGGATTAATGACTTTGGATACAGGGAATGGGCCAACAAAACTGGGAGCCAATTTCTGTGGAAGGGTTAGGGTTAAGGTTAGGGTTAGGGGGTTAGGGTTAGGGTTAAGGTTAGTATGTATGAGTATGTATAAGAAGGTTCATGACCAAACACGACATGAAATGGGGAAAGACCAGAGGCAGATGTGGGTAGGCTGCTGTGGGCTAGTTCTATCCACAGAAGCTGGGAGGACCACGCGGAAGGATACTGGGAGGCAAGGATCTGGAGTCCCTTTTCTAATTCCTCATAAAGGAGTTCAGACTGTCCATTAGCTTGGTGGTGATGACCTGACATAAGGCTGGATGTGACCCAGAGAAGACGGCAGAATTCCCTCCAGAACTGCGAAATAAACTGTGGACCCTGATCAGAGACAACGCCCTGAGGTAAACCATGTAATTTGAATACATGTGTTAAGAAAGCTTCAGCTGTTTCTCTAGCAGAGGGAAGCTTGGACAGAGGCACAAAATTAACCATTTTTGACAGCCTATCAACCACAGTCATAATCACATAGTTGCCATTGGAGGGCGCCCGCAGGTCGGCGTGTGGATGACTTGTGCATAGCACAGACAGAACAAGCATTGACATACTCTGTGACATCAGATAACATTCGCGGCCACCAAGACCTTTGTTTCCATAAGTACATAGCGCTTCCCAGCAGTCGCAAGGACATACAAAGCTTCCTCAGTTTTGTCAACTTCTATTGCAAATTTATGTTGCTGTCCTTTGCATTACCCTCTATTCAGAATCCTTATACTGATCAATTCCCCATTTCTCATAATTCAACTTCAACTTCAACTTATTTTCATTTATATAGCACCAAATCACAACACAGTTGCCTCAAAGCGCTTCACACAGGTAAGGTCTAACCTTACCAACCCCCAGAGCAACAGTGGTAAGGAAAAACTCCCTCTGAGGAAGAAACCTCAAGCAGACCAGACTCAAAGAGGTGACCCTCTGCTTGGGCCATGATACAAAATATATATTACAGAACAATTCACAGAACAATTCACAGACGAATATACAAGAAATGCAATTGGCGCACAGGACAGGAGGATCACCAACACGAACACAACTCCCATCTCTGGTTGGAGCTGCACCTTAAACAGAGAAAAAACAGAATCAGGCATCAGAAAGACAAGAAATACAGTATAATTTGTCAGCATTAAACAACAAGAAAAACAGAGAAATACTAAGGTGATCGCCGGCCACTAGCCCTAAACTTCACTAAAAGACCCAGAATTTAGGTAAAGTTGAGGCCGCGGCACGCTCCAATTACTAATAAAATGAATTAAAAGAGTAAAAAGCGTAAAAAGCGTGATAAGCATCATAATAATAACAACAACATAATAATAATTTACTAATTCTTCAGTTAGCTTCTGACCACTTGTGGTTGTGAGTAAGTTACTGTCAAGTGGTTTGGTAACATTCAAAATATTTTCACTCAAGTTTAATGTGGCTTTCAGATATGAGATATTCCAACTGGTTAAAAGTAAATGGCACGTACTTAACAGACAGTGAGCAGAATAAACACAAGCATCACATTTGCGTCAGCAGACCCAAGGATCATGTGGTTGGCCATTTATCCTCTGTGAAGGAAGAACTTTCTCCTTCAGGAAACAACGGGCCATTGTCTCCAACAGGATGGTACCACAGGACTTTAACGTGGCCACTGCTGAATTGCTTCCTGAATTTGAAGATGCTATGTTTTCTCTCTTTCCTGGTATCTATTTACACGCGTTCTTGCCAATCGTGTCAATGCGCATGCTTGGGTGCGACATCAGTGTTTGTAAACAAGAAGTATCCCTATAGATACAGGTATCAAAATCCAACCACTTGTCTGTGTGGTGATACTCGGGTAACGGATCAGGTAGGGGATTGCTTGTTGGAGTGGGGACCTTGTGTGCCCCGAGGCCACTTTGAAGGCCCAACAGGAACCTTGAACATGAGACAGCTAATGGGACAATGGTGAAACAAAAAGTCCTCAAAGATGGATCAGGTAGAGTAGATGATGGCTTGTAACCCAGTGGCTGTGAAGGTGGATGAAGGCTGCACCAATCCTCAGATTGGATTTCCCAGCCATTGGACCACGCTAAGGATCTTTTAATGCAGCGACATTCCCACGTTAAACAAACCCAGACACAGATTGATGTCGATGGACCCTGGATGTAGAATTCCACCATCCCGTCCAGAAATCTATCAAGAGAGTCTTCGTCACCACTGACTGCCATGACGTACATGCATACACTGAAACAAATAAGTGTGCAGAAATTTGTCGACTTTCACTTTCCACAGAATATGCAGTTACCAATTAAAATTCTAAAATGCTGGATACACCATTTCAATTTTTTAAATGTATTTCTGTGGATTTTAGGGTTTCTAGGGAACATTAGATATTTACTTTGTAACCCCTGTGCAGTTTATTTAATTGTTAGATGGAAATTTTCTCATTGTTTTGTTTGGAAATTCAGTAAGGCAGGGAGTGAGGGGCGAATTTGCCATAATTCCCTTATAAACGAATTGTGGACGGCTTTATTTATTGATAAATCTGAACTCAGCTACACGAACAAAACGTGTTTTCCTTCGTGTGACCACGGCAACTACAAATAAATCGGTAGCGACAACGGCCATGGCAACGGAGCCCGATCGGATGCCCGATTAAAACAGGAGCTACTTTTTTGTTAGACCAATCAAGTGACTAGTTACTTAGAGTGACATTTAGCTGAACCAATAACGTCGCTGAACGTGTCTCCATAAAATGAAACGGGGCCTTGCCTCGTTTCCATTTGCTCGAGGCTGTGAACGACGTCGGAACTTAGTTAGCTTCAGTCGCATTAAGAAACTTTTGCTCGTCGTCTAAAATGAGGGAAATCGTTCATTTGCAGGCGGGCCAGTGTGGGAATCAAATTGGGGCAAAGGTAAGGCTGATTAAAGGGTAATGCGTCGATGAAACGATGACTTTGGTT
The DNA here is from genome assembly GCF_902500255.1 of Thalassophryne amazonica. Classification (NCBI taxonomy): domain Eukaryota; kingdom Metazoa; phylum Chordata; class Actinopteri; order Batrachoidiformes; family Batrachoididae; genus Thalassophryne; species Thalassophryne amazonica. The sequence continues at coordinate 74,892 of NW_022986256.1, read as the reverse complement.
TTGGCGGTCAACTAGCTTTAGCTTATTTGTCGACAAGCTACTGGCCGCTTTTTTTTATAGCACGACTGTCGTTATTAATCTGCTTTCGTTTCCTTTTAGTTTTGGGAGGTGATCAGTGACGAGCATGGCATCGACCCGACAGGAACATACCACGGGGACAGTGACCTGCAGCTGGATCGCATCAACGTTTATTACAACGAGGCGTCAGGTTAATCGAACTAGCCCCGTTAGCTAAAGGCGCCACGCCAAAGTGCTGTACTGTAGCTGTCCAGTAGGGGTCGTAGAGCCTTGGAAAGCTCTCGGTCGGTCCTTCCGTCCTTCCACAGATTAAGGCCGCTTCGTTTCCGTGACAAAATCAAACAAACGCATGCCTTTTCCATTAAATTATAAGATTGACTCGCAGCATCTACACCACTGGTCTTATTTACTACTGGTTTTGGTTCTATTTTTTACTTTTGTTGTGTCTTGTTAATGCTGCATTCATGTGTTGGTGTAGGGAAAAAAAATGAAGTCAGCAGTTCACCAAATTTTATGTCAGTTGCTGTCCTTTTCTGCAAAGGAACCGTACAATAATTTCCTTAACTGAAAGGTGCAAGGGAGTCCCAGTGTTTTGCTTGGTACATTGAAACAGTTGCTTAAACTCAATGTTTTTGTGATGTTGCACCTAAATTATTTGCTATAAAATCATGTGTACATGCACATAATACTTGAACTGTCATTGTCTTAACATATTTTTCAAGATAAAGCATTTTGTTTAATTGTGGCAGACTGCAAAACTGGTTAAAATTTTTCACTTTAGAAGTATGTGCTGCAAGAGTGAATGGTGGACCAAATTTACCATTATTAGAAATTAATATTTGAAGAACACAGCAAAGATGTATGTAAGAATGATCAAATGTCCAAGTTTATTTGAAAATATGCATAGAAAGTGGTTTCTGTTGTGACCTGCACTCCTCAGCCAGCTGCACACTTGTGACCTGTTATTTGAGTGTGGCTTAATTTTATAGTGCAGACATGGCTTTTACTCATGGGTGAAGAAATCAATGAATGGGTAAATAAATGAATAATGGAAGCGTTTAAATTGATGAATTAGTTTGGGGGAAAATTAATTAAATTGTCAATATTAAAGTGTGGGAGGTGGTGTGACATGGGGTTAGGGGAAGGGAGAGTGATGTGGGGGTTAGAAGTTGTCCCCTCATTGAAAACAATGCAACATCTTGTTTTGTCTACCACATCAGGTGTCATGCCACAATGGAAGTCACTGTCAACAGTTATTTGGGATTACTGAGTAACTTATTTTAACTGGTAACTTGTTTGGTCCATAAGATAAGAGATCAGTGATGCCCAGAACAACAAAATATTCATATTTAAGAATCTGAAATCAAAGTTTGGACTATGGCCATGCTGGAAGGTGGTGCTCCAGTGTCCTGACAAGATGTCATTGCTGTTGAGGCCATCCTTCCAAGCAACTGTACACGCACACGCAGTTCTCTCTACCCAGACTTTCACACCTCCCCGTTGGGTTGACGTGCCTCTCTTTACGCGTTGAGCTCCCCGACCGAGCAACTGAGGAATGAAACGACAACAGCAATAAGTGTCTTTTAAATTTTAAAAAGTTAGGATTTGCATGTGCACGCTGTATTTACAGCACAATATTGATGGGAAGCTCAACTCGACAGAACATTCATTTCTGGAGTGGAGCTCCCCTCTGGAAGGAAACGCAAATAAGTTTTGTCTTTACATGAAAATACAACAGCAGTAAGTGTCTTTCGATTTTAAAAAGTTAAAAATTTGCATGTGCATGCTGTATTTACAGCACAATATTGTCGGGATGCGGAACTCAATTTATGCAACGAGACGCACAATTCGACAAGCTCGCACATTTTGACAGAACACTGGCTCAGTTTATTCTCAGTTTCTGAGGCTGCAGGTTCTCTTGATCCATTTGAAGTGTGTGGACAGACAAACGTTTGTTCACAAATTAATCCATATTGTTCATTTAGTCATTCATAAATTTTATGTGATGGTCTTCCCTCATCGAGAATGTTATCTTTTTCCTCTGTGAAGTTGTGATTTCATGGTGACTTGTAATTTTCTTCACAACTACAAAATAATGAGATTGAAAAGATTCTGTAGGCACAGATCTACTCAGGACCTGCACAATTCTACTATAGATGTGTAATTTTTTATTTATTTATTTATTTTAACCAGGTGGAAAGTATGTGCCGCGTGCGGTGTTGGTGGACTTGGAGCCAGGGACAATGGATTCTGTAAGATCTGGTCCGTTTGGCCAGATCTTTAGACCAGACAACTTTGTCTTTGGTGAGATTTTTCACACAGAAACCTACACTTTAACCTGCAGTGATCAGTTGTTTTTCCAAGTCCAGAATGAGCACTTTTTAAAGGTGGCAAATAGGTTAAAATGTGAGCTGATTTCCATAGTCCCGCAATGAGAAATCTGTACTCATTATGGGGGTGCATTATATATTTTAGCATTTTCTGAGGCTATAGAAACTTCCCATATGACATTACATCACGATTGTTATGTTACTAAATGAGTAAGAAAGTATCTGTCAGAGAAAATAAACAGACATTTGAGTCCTTGGTAGGGCTATGCTTCTGTTTTAGCATTCTACTTCTAGTACCACTCATCTTTGTTCAGGAAGCAGGGGTGGTGGCGGAGTGGTTAGTGCACTTGGTTTCATTGTGGAAGGTTCCCAGTTCAAACCACACCCCTGCCCATTTCTCCATGTAATACAGAGTTGTCAGGAACGGCATTCAGCTTAAAACTTGTGCTGAGTGAAGATAAGGGAGAAACCGAAGAGACCTACTTTACTTCAATGCCACTGGAAATATGCTGCAGTCAGGGATGAAAAATGTCCAGATTGGCAGATTTACGCTTTTCCATCAGGCATCTTGTTTTATTTTGCATTCTCCATTTTCTTTTTTTTTTTCTCCCCTGCTAAACCCTAAAGAGCATATGTCTGTGAGTAGTACTTACCTTTTTGTGTTAAACTGACCTTTTATGGTCTGTTACCTTTGTGTTCAGTATAATAATTAATGACTCGGTGTTTGTTGATGTAAGAGTCAAATGCATTATCAATCAATCAATCAATTTTTTTTATATAGCGCCAAATCACAACAAACAGTTGCCCCAAGGCGCTTTATATTGTAAGGCAAGGCCATACAATATAATTACATTACAAATTGTAATATTTTATTTTTATTTATATATTGTAGTTTCACAGTGAACCTCAGTCTCAAACTTACCTGGTGACTCCTGGTTGTTTACTGTTGAACTATTTATTTGAAGGTTTATTTTGAACATACCACAGGAAATAAATGCAGAGTGATTTGTGATCCAGAACATGTTTTAGGTTTTTTAACACTGAAATGCTTCTTGATATGCGTGGTTTCCAACTGATTTTCTCATCTATTTTTACCCCCCATGAATTTATTTTCATTAACCCTTTCAGTACAGCCCATCTATCTGTATTTGCACTTCCTCATTCATTCCGCAGTTCCAAAATAACAGTTTTGTTTAAGTTTAATGACAATTTGTTTAGGTCAAACCATATTTTTAATTTGTTCATTTCTTCGGTCATTTCCTCTAGAACTATTTGCCAAGCTAGAAAACGGTTGCATCCTACAACCCCTGGCAATAATTATGGAATCACCGGCCTCGGAGGATGTTCATTCAGTTTAAATTTGTAGGAAAAAAGCAGATCACAGACATGACACAAAACTAAAGTCATTTCAAATGGCAACTTTCTGGCTTTAAGAAACACTAAGAAATTAGGAAAAAAAAAAATTGTTCGGTCAGTAACAGTTACTTTTTTAGACCAAGCAGAGGGGAAAAAAATATGGAATCACTCAATTCTGAGGAAAAAATTATGGAATCATGAAAAACAAAAGAACGCTCCAACACATCTAGTATTTTGTTGCACCACCTCTGGCTTTTATAACAGCTTGCAGTCTCTGAGGCATGAACTTAATGAGTGACAAACACTACTCTTCATCAATCTGGCTCCAACTTTCTCTGATTGCTGTTGCCAGATCAGCTTTGCAGGTTGGAGCCTTGTCATGGACCATTTTCTTCAACTTCCACCAAAGATTTTCAATTGGAGTAAGATCCGGACTATTTGCAGGCCATGACATTGACCCTATGTGTCTTTTTGCAAGGAATGTTTTCATAGTTTTTGCTCTATGGCAAGATGCATTATCTTGAAAAATGATTTCATCATCCCCAAACATCCTTTCAATTGATAGGATAAGAAACGTGTCCAAAATATCAACATAAACTTGTGCATTTATTGATGATGTAATGACAGCCATCTCTCCAGTGCCTTTACCTGACATGCAGCCACATATCATCAATGACTGTGGAAATTTACATGTTCTCTTCAGGCAGTCATCCTTATAAATCTCATTAGAACGGCACCAAACAAAAGTTCCAGCATCATCACCTTGCCCAATACAGATTCGAGATTCATCACTGAATGACTTTCATCCAGTCATCCACAGTCCACGATTGCTTTTCCTTAGCCCATTGTAACCTTGTTTTTTTTTTCTGTTCAGGTATTGATGGCTTTCGTTTAGCTTTTCTGTATGTAAATCCCATTTCCTTTAGGCAGTTTCTTACTGTTCGGTCAGACGTTGACTCCAGTTTCCTTCCGTTCGTTCCTCATTTGTTGTGCATTTTCGATTTTTGAGACACATTGCTTTAAGTTTTCTGTCTTGACGCTTTGTCTTCCTTGGTCTACCAGTATGTTTGCCTTTAACAGCCTTCCCATGTTGTTTGTATTTGGTCCAGAGTTTAGACACAGCTGACTGTGAACAACCAACATCTTTTGCAACATTGCGTGATGATTTACCCTCTTTTAAGAGTTTAATAATCCTCTCCTTTGTTTCAATTGACATCTCTCGTGTTGGAGCCATGATTCATGTCAGTCTACTTGGTGCAACAGCTCTCCAAGGTGTGATCACTCATTTTTAGATGCAGACTAACGAGCAACGAGCAGATCTGATTTGATGCAGGTGTTAGTTTTGGGGATGAAAATGTACAGGGTGATTCCATAATTTATTCCTCAGAATTGAGTAAGTCCATATTCCTTCCCCCCCACCCCCCCTGCTCTAAAAAAGTAACTGTTACTGACTGCCACAATTTTTTTTCCTGATGTCTTAAAGCCAGAAAGTTGCCATTTGAAATGACTTTAGTTTTGTCATGTCTGTGATCTGCTTTTTTTTTTCTACAAAATTAAACAACTGAATGAACATCCTCCAAGGCCGGTGATTCCATAATTAATGCCAGGGGTTGTAGTAAGGCAGCATACTACTAGAGTGATTTTGAATTAGGAAAGTTGGGTGTTTTTCTTTTTTTGTGTGTTAGTTTTTTCTCACCAAAATGGATGCTGTACTCACTGCAACTTGTCTAGAATAGTCTCAGATTGCGTTTCAGAGCTTCTAGAGTTTTTTTTTTTGTGTGTGTGTGTGTCAAACAGGCCAGAGTGGAGCTGGTAATAACTGGGCTAAAGGTCACTACACTGAAGGAGCTGAGCTGGTGGACTCTGTCCTTGACGTGGTCAGGAAGGAAGCAGAGAGCTGTGACTGCCTCCAGGGCTTCCAGCTCACCCACTCCCTGGGAGGAGGCACCGGGTCTGGCATGGGCACCCTGCTCATCAGCAAAATCCGAGAGGAGTATCCAGACCGCATTATGAACACTTTCAGTGTGGTGCCGTCACCCAAGGTACACCCTGTCTGCCAAAGTGTTGCAAGTTTAGAATCTGAGGATAACTAGTGTTTTATTCCTCCTGTCAGGAGTTAGTGACATTTGTTTTGTACATTATAGACATAGTCTTAAGAAATGTACAGTATTACAGAAATTACTTTTATTACATTTGTGTAATATAACAAATAGTGAAAAACGTGGAGATTCTAGGATGCCTGATGTCTTCAGTTCTGTATGAAGTGAAAGTCTACATAGTGTAATGATTTTGTATACACATTTAATTTTCTGTGGAGCACAGTCGTCTCTCAATCAGCTTTATTCTTTCACTTCCTCGTGCTGCTGGAGAATAGCTTACTCTTACTGGTCGTGTCCCCTTTCCCCTCACTGCATTTCTGCAGGTGTCCGACACCGTAGTGGAGCCGTACAATGCCACCCTTTCTGTCCACCAGCTGGTTGAGAACACAGATGAGACTTACTGCATTGACAATGAGGCCTTGTATGACATCTGTTTCCGCACCCTGAAGCTTACCACACCCACCTACGGCGATCTGAACCACTTGGTCTCAGCTACCATGAGCGGGGTGACCACCTGCTTGCGTTTCCCTGGCCAGCTCAATGCTGACTTGAGAAAGCTGGCTGTTAACATGGTGCCCTTCCCCCGGCTGCACTTCTTCATGCCCGGCTTCGCCCCACTGACCAGCCGCGGCAGCCAGCAGTACAGGTTAGGAGGCGCGACACCTGACCTTTGTTTATTTGGCCCATAATTGATCCTGTTCAGTTTAACAGGCCATTGAAATGTCTTTTTATAACACAGGGCATTGACAGTTCCTGAACTCACGCAACAGATGTTTGACGCCAAGAACATGATGGCAGCGTGTGACCCCCGCCACGGCCGCTACCTTACAGTCGCCGCCATATTCCGAGGCCGAATGTCCATGAAGGAGGTGGATGAGCAAATGTTGAATGTGCAGAACAAGAACAGTAGCTACTTCGTGGAGTGGATCCCCAACAACGTCAAGACGGCTGTCTGCGACATCCCTCCCCGTGGCCTCAAGATGGCCGCCACCTTCATTGGCAACAGCACAGCCATCCAGGAGCTGTTCAAGCGCATCTCTGAACAGTTCACCGCCATGTTTCGTCGTAAGGCCTTCCTCCACTGGTGAGTTGAAACTGTCAGTGCATCAATAAGTGTCGTTATTATACCTGCTCCTGACCGGTTTAGTGAGGCAGCCTTAAATCTGGTGAGGGTCATTATCTGGTTGTCCGTCGCAGATTTGTGCAAAATTAAGTGATATTTTCAGAATGTTGACATTATCATGAAATGACAACGTTTCCACTGAGTGATAGAATGTAACTGCTAGGTTTTGTCCTTTTGTGAAAACTGTAATACCAGTATACATGGTGACACTTACAGGGAATAATTTTAATTAAAATTTGTGTGTACTTAAAAATTGTCTACAAACAGTTCAGCGCTTCTACTTGGCTAGCCTGTTTCAAAAGCTACATTTGAGGAATGAGCAAGTTCCCTGCCAGCTGTTGGTGGTGATTTAAAGTAAAATTTAATCTGGTGCGTTTCAGGTACACGGGGGAGGGTATGGACGAGATGGAGTTCACCGAGGCTGAGAGTAACATGAATGACCTGGTGTCGGAGTACCAACAGTACCAAGAAGCTACTGCTGAGGAGGACGGCGAGTTTGAGGAGGAGGCTGAAGAGGAGACGGCCTAGTCACAAACCCATGCCCTTTATTCTTACTGTGCAGCAAAGTAGTTGGAATCCTTTCAGTGTGCATGCAGCTCTCCGGTCTGTGTAGAACTTACCTCCACTTTGATACGCAAGTTAAATGACAGTGCTGCTGTTTGAAATTTTCAGATTTTCTGTGCTTTCAGTTAGTGTTCAGTAACTTTAGCACTGCTTTAATAATTCACATCATACATGCTGCAGTTTTGAAGATTGTTGTCAGGACTCTGGAAGGTTTGAAATGTAAGGGTTCAAAAAGATCCTGAATTTGACACGTTTTATTAAATTGTCTTTAGAAGGAAATGTTAGGTCGGTCAGACTGGTTCTAATGAGTTTTATGGATGAATTGGAGCTCTTTAAATGTCTGATTAGTGGTGGGCACAGCTAACCAAAAAGTTATCTTTTATAAAGCTAAACTGATAAACCCCTAAAAAAAAAAAAAAAATTTAGCAGAAGTTACAGATAAAAGCTAAACCGATAAGTTTCAGTATTGATTTGAGGACACTAGCAGCTACTGACACAACAGCCCAGTGCTTCTGTGTCAGATCAGGCTTCTCTCAACAAAAGACACCTGGTGACCGAATAGGAAAGAGAATAAAGACAATTTCTCGTTACACTATACTGACATGCCGACATATCACCCAAGTCATCTACAGGCATACAGTTTTAACTTATGGTTAAAATTTTAACTAGACTAATTCTGGACAAGTTATTTAAATTAACGACATCTGGCGTTTTATAAAGTGGAAATATCATGTATGTTTTAAAGTAATGCACTAATTTTGAAGGTTTTAGCATTTTGGACACGTGCTGTAGTACATTATGGGTAAAGTTTCACAGCAGGAGAAATGCATTGGGGTGCTCTGATCAGGCTGCTCCACACGGACAACAGCATTAAACTCATATATTGTGCCTAAAACTTGTGAATATATTTTCTGGGTTTATAGAGGTTATTGTTTGTGGTTTACAGCACAGAGAATTCACAGGACGACAATTGTAAATGAACATTATACCAAAATGTACATTTTTATGCTTTTCATCATGTTAAGAGGCTGCATGCACGGAACCCTGTTAACTGTATGCAGATGACTTGGTTGATATGCCAGCAAGTCAGTATGGTGTATATAAAGAGAAATGATCTTTTTTTCCTCTCTTGAAATCTAGGATAGAGCTGTCCGTCTACTACAAAACATTTTCGGATAGGTACTAAAATCTTTGGTTTCAGAATTCACAAATGTTTTTAGCTGTTAAGGTTTATTCATTATGCCTGCAAAAATATGTTGGCAGACTAAAAATTATTGGAGCTAAATTCATTGGAAGCTAAGTGGTCTGCTGATGGTTTTCAGTTACCTGAAAAGCTAATCCAATAATGAAAACATTAGCTTAGATAGTTAGCGGATTATCAGAACTGTGCCCACCACTGGTGTCTGAATAATTGTTCCCTTAAACATCACTGGTTGAGTGACTTAAATTTAGGTGGGGGGTGGGGGACATACAGCACATTTACTGCAGACACCTGTGTGGAAAGTTGAAAGTGGGGAAGGTTGCCATGTTGGTTACGTTCTGTGCACTGATTGCGATCTTGTTTTGCAGTTCAGGCATTATTTTGTCTCTTTAATCTTCATGGAGTGTAGATCAGGTTGAATTACACCATTGGATGAGTTTGTAGCGCTTGTGAATGGACCTGCGTGCCATCGACTTAGCACATCTTGTTTGGAGAAAAATCTAATAAAGTCGTTCACAACGTACTTTTTGCTGTGTGTTTCTTGTAGTTGGTACATGGTCAGTTTAATACTGAGTACAGATGAGTGCTGGCAGCTTGTGACAATGCAGTTACCTTAACCTGCAGCATCAGCACGCATTCATTTATTTTATAAACTCACTGCGCATTTGGAAAAAGTACTCACAGCGCTGCACTTGGTCCACTTTATACACTTTTTTTAAACAACCTTAATCCAAAATGGATGAAATATTTTTTTTCCCACCATAATCTACACACAATACCCCATAAGGAAAGTGAAAATTTTTTGAGATTTTTGCAAAATTGTTTGAAAAAAAAAAAGCACAATCAGTGGTTTCTGACATCTGCCAAGGGTTGAGGACGACTTAAAATATGATTCCTATGGTGACCCAGACTTTACATGGATTCAAATTCCACAACGCAATGTAATTGTATACTGATCAAGAATGGTCCTACTGATCAGGATTTTGACATAATTCTTCAAAACCTATATAAAGTGAATTCCCGAGCCAGAGTCTGGTTCACCTCCAGAATTCAGTGTCTCTTTCACGGCCTAATATCTATCTGGTGAGAATCTGAAATTTTTTATTTATTTTTGTTTTTGATGTAATCCTTCAAAGCCTATAAAGTGAAATCTTAATTTGGTTCACCTCCAAAATTTTAATGGAGTCTTCCATTGCCTAATATCTGTCTGGTGTAAATTGTCAAAATCAGTACAGTAGTTTTGATGTAATACTGCTAACACAAATAAATGATTTTATTACATCCTTGGTGGATGAAATAAAAAGTCCCCTATACATAAGCATTCAGAGCCATTGCCACTGAGCTCAGGTGCCTCCTGTTTCCACTGATCATCCTTGGGATGTTTTTACAGCTTAACTGGAGTCCACCTAGTATAAATTCAGTTGATTGCACATGATTAGGAAAGACACCTGTCTACATATAAGGTCCCACAGTAGACAGCACAAACCAAGCATGAAGTCAAAGGAATTGTCTGTAGACCTCTGAGACAGGATTGTCTCAAGGCACAAATCTGGGGAAGGGGACATAAATATTTCTGCTGCTTTGAAGGACCCAATGAGCACAGTGGCCTCCATCATCTGTAAATGGAAGAAGTTCAGAACCACCAGGACTCTTCCTAGAGCTGGCTGCCCGTCTAAACAGTGATCGGGGGAGAAGGACCTTAGTCAGGGAGGTGACCAAGAACCCGATGGTCACTACTATTCAGCGCTCAGTTTGGAAAAATGTGAAAAATTTTGAAGAGTTTTTTATTAATTAAATTTTCAATAGCATCAGGGTGATTCTTAGACTACGGGCACTTATGTCCTTTGATCACAGAAAAAAGGGGAAATTTCACATCTTTACAATGAAAGTGTGTTAAGAAATTTGTTCTAGTAGTCTATGATGACTTTTTCACCTTTTTTCAGCATCATTATATGCAAATATTGCCGTTTTGTGCTTGTCCCACACCCAGACTTTTGATCTTCAATGATAAAAATGAATGGTAAAGAAATGTTTTTCTAATGTTTTAAAATATCTCTGAATAAAATATCAGTAAAAATAATCAAAACATAATTGGGGTATTCAATGTCATACAACTGTTGTGATTTTTTTAAACAAAATGTAGTTGTCCCACACTATTGCCGTAATTTCCACCACAACACTGTAATGTCCCTTTAAACAGTTTGTATGAAAGATTGTTTGGGTAGTTTCTATGGAGATAAACAGTGACATCAGAGCACATGTATATAGTGCCAAATCACAACAAACAGTTGCCCCAAGGCGCTTTATATTGTAAGGCAATGGTGTGGTGGAAATTACATTTACAAGGCCAATAGTGCCCGTAGTTAAAGAATCACCCATCAATGTTATAAAGTGTGATGTCATCAAATTCACTGCACACAACAGTGGGGTCATGGTGGTTATACTACAGCACTCAGTCTGGAAAAATATTGTGAAAAATTTTGGAGAATTTTTTTTATTGTTTAAATTTTCAATAGCATCAATGTTATAAGGTGTGGTGTCGCAAGATTTATTGCACACGTTAGTGGTGTTCTGCTGGTTGCACTATACAGCACAATCCACAGAGGTCAATTAACCTCTGCATATTAATCAGAGTTCTGTCACAGAAAAACTTCTTAAAAGAACTGGACTGTTGCTAAGTTGACTAAAGTCGTATTTTATTTCAGATTAAAGTACATTTGGGATTGCTTCTGGAAATTGAGGTCCTGCCGTCTGGAGAATCCAAGCTGCCATCCAGTGGGAAGATTCAGTTTATTAACAGCACCAAATCGCTTCAGAAGGGGAAGGTCGAACCCCCCCCCCCCGAGCGGGCACACGGGTCACGGTGGTAAGTGCGCTCCTATATCCTACATTACGGTAAAAAAAACAAAACAAAAACGCAACAATAAAATGGACCAATCAGCGTGCTCGTAGCTTATACCGAGTTTCTGGTCGCGTTAAGAAGTTCCGGTTTGTGAGGCGAGCGACAGCTTCAGTGGTTTAAAATCAGTTCTGAAACACATCAAAGTGTCAAAACCCAGCAGAGAAGACGTTTTTAGCCACAGCGACCTGTCTGTGGACTTCAAAGCGCGGCTTTTACGGTGAGTTTTGCGCGAACAGCCACGCCCACGTAAACTCAGGAGTCATAGTTTGGCAGATTTATCTTTTTATTGCGTAAATACACACAGTACTTTATTTGTGGCGAGTTGCTACTGTTTACGTGTAAAATATTTATAAAACAGCGTGAAATTAAAATTCCATATGCATTTAATTTCCACGCATTCATTAAAATATGTTTCCAGTTAAAGTGCTCTCAGGTTTATGGGTTGCTGCGGACTTTACACCGAGCGCCCTCTGGTGGCCATTTCTGGCCGATGAAAACATCGCCGAGCTCAATACAAATATATGTAATTTGGTCACTTTTCAAAGGGGTCAGACTCGTCAGTCAAGTCAATTTAATGTACAGTGGCTTATTTCAGGTCAGCTTGGTGTATAAATCTCGTCGTTCCAGGCAGTGAGAGCTGTTAGCTGGCTGTTCGAAGCAAGCTAGAGACAAAACAAAACCAGCTGATTTCAATAGACAATCAGTGCCACACTCTCACGAGCGCCACTAGATTAATTTATGGCAAACTAAAGGTGGACACTCTCGTTTTGGCCGAACTTCTAGCCAGTTTTTTGGGTATTTTGTGTTAGTACGTGCCCGTGGCCTACGTACTTGATGAATTCCTGCGCAAAAAGTAGTTCCTGTGAGATAGAGTAAATCTCATCTAAATTAATTCTAAAATTTACCAGTAATAAAATTATAAAGATAACTGAAGTTTAAAGAGTGGCCGTAATAAATATTTAATAAACTTAGAGTTTATGAGCAACTTCACCTGTTATCGTCAAGCACGTTACATTGACACGATTAGTGATGGCAATTTCGAAGCCTCATGAACCAATGAGCCACTGCGACACAACTGGCTGAAAATCGACACACTGCTTCGACGCGTTTGATACAGTTTGAAGGGTGACATCTGCTGGATTGCTTTGAGAATTACCCTGAGCGAGTGCCCTGACAAATGTTTGCATTAATTTATGACTGATGTGGTTTGTTCTTGAAAAATAATAATAATTAAAAAATGTCATATGTATTATTGTGTCTTTGTTAATGTAATAAATAGTCCCTACAGATGCACACATAATGGTTATGAAAGCCTTCATTGTCGACGATATGTAGATTTGTGTTATCATTCCTCAAACTATATTTGGATAAAATGTGACCGGTAAAGTGAGAAAGGCATATGCTTCTGCAACTGGTGCTTATGTTACTGTAATTTGTAAGTTAGAATAGAGGGGATGGGAGACGGTGATTGTGCAACTTTCAATTTTATTCAAAAAAATAATAATTTCAACGGTGCTGGGATTTAATCGGCTCCTCTTCTGCCTCACTATCTCTCCTTCTAACTATGCTTTCCCTGGCTCCGATTCACGTGGTAATTGGCAATAACAATGTCGCTAGCAATCTCCTCCTCCTCAAAAATACACGGTTTGAGCCACGATTCAGATCTCATTTAAATACTTGGCGGGTCGTATTGGAACGCCCAGATTATTCGAATTTCCCACGAAGCTCGACACGTGGTGTGACGTAATGAGGCCTCGCTCACAGTGGTCACGTGATGGGGGATGGTGCTCGAAACGCTGCTCAGTGACACTTCCGGTTCAAAAAGCTCGATGCTGTGTCGAGCACGATGCAGTTTGTTGCGGAAGAGTTCAGAAACATACGATTGGAATGTTTTGATTATCATTTACAGTTGGCGATGAAAGACTTGAGTGTTAACTTGGTGTTAAAGTCAGAATAAGAAGCTGCACTGAAAGAGATCTATCTGGGACAAAGAGACACATTCTGTGTGTTGTTGTCCCAAAGAGCGCGGCGCGCTGGGCAGGATGGTGAAAGTAGTTCGGCGAGCTCAATCTGTGGGTGTAAACTATCCCATAATTCCATAATAGCATAGATGTCGGTCCAGTGAGTGCGGCACTCTGAGCAGGGTGAATCAATGCAACCTGAGCTTGTTCTCATCAGGTGGCCAGTCACAGAGGTATGAATTCTCACCTTCGGATTGGCCACTTCGCCGGAAGTAACGTGACTCCGCAGCAACCCATTCCTCTGCCAGCGGAGAACGACAAGCCAATATATAAGTAGACACCCCATGACTTGTTGCAATGTAATCCAGCCATATTGGATGGGTCTCTTAACAATAAGTGAAGTGTACATCATGGGCCGCGCGATGCATTGTGTGTACAGTAAATTTTTGGGCTACCAAGCAACATTCAAAGATGGCAGAAAGCAAAGAAGAGTGTTACAATTTGGACAATTTCAACTGGTGGGAAGTTGATGATTTAAAGCGTTTTTGTAAGATCCCTGGATTGCCTGTTACAACCAGAACTGCGTATAACAACAGACAGAAACAGAAAGAACTGAGGGTATTCCACAGCAAACGTGATTAAGCCAAATCCCCGCTTATTTTGACAAGTCACAACTTCTTAAGCGAGGGTTCCATTCCAGCAATCTCACTAAGTAGTCTGGTTGCTACCAGGCTAATTGTCAGGCTTGGCCTGAGTTGCCACTTAACCATACCTGTCAACTCTGGGAAATATTAGCAAGGTAGATATTTTTTGCCATAAACTTATCATGAATGTGCAACCCACCCTTGAGCCCTGTAGAGTGCCATGCATTTTTTCTTTCTTTCTTATTAATTAGTTAATTAATCCTAATTAATTCATTAATTTATTGCACAGTATGTAAAATAGTAAAAAAAAAAAAAAAAAAAAAAGTCCAGTAGAGCTAAGTGCCACTCTTTGCAGCTTTGAATTAATCTTTTGTAGGTTTGAAGTCACTGGCCTTGCAATCTGAGTTGAGTTTGAATCAAAATCAGAATAGAATTTATTGCCAAGTAAGTTTGCACATACATTGAATTTGATCTGGGGGTTACTGGAGCAATAAGAAAAGAAAAACAGTTCTGTAAATAAAAGTCAAATAGACAAAACCATATTCACTGTTAAATAAATTAGAATGGAATAGAATTCCAATGCACACACTGAAATGTGAGCAATTAGGCTACTGGCCACCACTTCAAGTTGGACCAATGCAATGCATTCTGGGTAAAATGTACTGATAAATAAATGTGCCCTTATTCTGAAGAAATTTCTCCTGCTTGTTCATAAAAAGCTGACAACTTAAAAATTGATTTTTTTTTTTTTTTTTTTTTTTTGTGGAGTCTGACATATCACTCCATTAAAAAAAAAAAAGTTTACCTCTTTTTTTATGGAGTAATACATAGCTTAAAGTAATTTAAATTAATGTATCACTCCATAGTTTTTTTTTTTTTTAATTTGTTTTATGGAGTGATACATAGCTTAAAGTTGTTTAAATGAATGTATCACTCCATAACTTTTTTAAATGTACTTTATGGAGTGATATACATAGCTTAAAATTATTTAAATTAACGTATTGCTCCCTAAAAAAAGTTTTCATTTATTTTACGGAGTGATACTAAGGTATCACTCCGTAAAAACATTCTGAACTAATGTATATCGCTGGATTAAAAAAAAAAAAAAAAAGTTTTTTTTTTATGGAGTGATACGACAGTTTGAAGGTTGAAACACACAACAAGTCAGACTCCAGAAAAAAAAAAATGAAATTATGACATTATCTGCTTTTTGTGAACATGCAGGAGAAATTTCTGGTATCATTCCAACATCACAGCACTCTCAACAGTGTGAAGCTCTGCATTTTAAAGCACGTAATCCAACCCAGCCACTCACTTATGGTGTCATGTTGTTTCATAATTTAGACATCAAAAACACCTACGGACATCATTTTAACAAAATCTAAGAAACTTCAACATGTTCACTGCAGCAGAAGCATAAAGCATTGCAATCTGGAGAGTAACGACATTTATTTAACAGTACATTTTACCCAGAATGCATTGCATTGGTGTGTTAATCATACGCATTTAGTTTCAATGCCAGCCTTTCTCTCTGAGTTTATTTATTGCTATTCCCTCTTTTTCTTATTAGATGTTTAGATTCCTCATAGGTCTCCATTATAAGTGCTGCTGGCTGAACTTGTCTTGATTTAGTTTGATTGCGTGAACGTGGCTCTGCATTATATAGAACCGGTTTAGTTTCATCTCATTTGTTAGGCTCATTCAAGTCAGGTGTTTCACATTAAGCACCTCTTTTCTGAGCTTGCTTCATGGAACGGGCCCCTGGCTGCCCTCGTGTGTGCTGCATCGGTACAGAAACTACTGTTGGTGTTGACAAAGGAGGAAGAGAGAGATGCTGTCCAACATGACTACCAGTCCTTGTTGATAGTTGGAGACAAACACATTTCTGACCCCTTGAAGGCAACTAACTGATAGCTGGACAAAGTCCAAAGTCTGAAACTGTGGCCACCTTGCATGTCAGCTGATATTGCAGAATCTTTGCTAAGCAGGGATGACAAATCGCTACTTCACTGGCTTCGTAATGACTACAAGGAAGGTGGGTGTCACGTTTCTTTTGATAAGTTGACAGATACAGTGATATTGCATGCATGCAGTTTGTTTATGGAACATGTCAATATTACAGTCTGTAATAATAAAAATATCAGTCTGACGCCATCCTTAAAACAAATTTATTTCCTGTCCAGTGGATAGTAGTGAGGGATTGAGGAAATTATTTTTATTTACTGAAATCTTGGCATTTTAATGTGAAAAATAAAGAAAATTTCTAACTAAGTGTTGAAAAGATTTTCTAACACAATCCTTTTAGTGTCAGTAGGGAGGCGGACAGAAAGCAAAATCTTTGTAATTGTGGCCTGGCTGAGCTTTTTTCAGTAGAACCACCGACCCACATTTGACATCTAAATTGATTTTGTCTTTATTTTTTCTTTAGGGAAGGCATTTAGTTGACCTGCTACTGACAAAGGTAATGTTGTCATTTTCTGTGCAGTATACAAAGTAATTTCCCTTTTTTAGTGAAGCAGATAAGTATAATTTCTGGCCAGAATTGTTCACTTGGTTCTTCATAAATCAGTGTTGGCCACTTGAAAATCCAATATGGCGGCCAGGTAGGGGTCAGTGAAGAATTACACAGGGGTCAAAATCTAAAAATGCTCCAATCATATTGAAAAGTATAACACATTATTTGTCTTTTCATAAATATTCCAAAAAGGTATAGTTTAGACTATATATGTCTGACTGTTATGGGGTAAAAACAGCAAGAATGTTGACAAAGGTCAGTTTCAGTTTGTATGGGGGTCAAAAGATAAAGTTGCATAAATTTTTGTAAAATGTGATGCAAATTATTGGTTGAGTTAATAGGGTTTTAAAAAGGAATAGTTTGCACTATGTGTCATGCTCAGTTGTCACTTTACAGGGTAACATCTGTCACATGCCATAAATTCCAGTGGACGTCGACATTGTTTGATATTTACTTTGCAAACCAAACATTCAACACAGTCAAAACTATTCCATTTATTAATCCTATTAGTTCAACCAATAATTTGCACCACGTTTTACCAAAATTGGAGCAACTTTAACTTTTGACTCCTGTACAAACTGAAATTGACCTTTGTCACCATTCTTGCTGTTTTTATCTCATAACTCCAGAACATTCAGTCATAGATCATCCAAACTATACCTTTTTGCAGTCTTTGTGACCAGACACATAATGTGGTATAGCTTTCAATATGATTGGAACATTTTTAGATCTTGACCCCTGTGCAATTCTTCATTGACCTCTACCTGGCCGCCAAATTGGATTTTCAAGTGGCCAGCACTTTTTCCTCAAACACTGATTTATGAAGAACATTCATGCCAAATCTGATGCTTGCATCACCAAGTGAAGGATTGTTTATCTGCTGCACTATTTGTGTTCAGTTCACATATTAAAGCTAATCAAAACTCTAAAAAAAAAAAATCTGATCAAATAATTCTTTTTTTTTTTTAAGAAAATAATTTTTTCCCTAACCCTGGTCTGTCCACAACTCCATACCTTTGTTCAACAACTTTAAATAACTATAAACGCAATCTAGTAATATGGTATTTATATATGTACATGTGTAATTAATGACAACTGTCTATTTTTATTTTTTATTTTTTCTAGTTTGGGTGCAACATGTAATCATGTAGTTGTGCTGCTCTTCACAGTGGATTATGCCTGGCAGAATGGTCTAACTACTGGCTTCAAAACTCAATGTGTGGAAAGTACCTGCTCTGAAGAACCTTGAGAATGTACAGTGCCAGGACATGCTTTTTGTAAAGCCTCATTTCAGGAAGCCTAACTCCACAGAAGCTGCTAAAGTATCTATCTAGGGCTCTGTTTTCAACTGTGAGGAATTCCAAGGACTCTGAGAGCCCAGATCTGGATGAGCTAACAGCAGTTTTATACCCTGTATGTACTTTGGCCAATGCATTTCAGTATGCACGAGCAGATGATAAAATGACATACACACCAGAAACTGATGTCAATGTTGCTCACACTGTTGAGGTTGAATCAATCAATCAATTTTATTTATATAGCGCCAAATCACAACAAACAGTTGCCCCAAGGCGCTTTATATTGTAAGGCAAGGCCATACAATAATTACGTAAAAACCCCAACGGTCAAAACGACCTCCTGTGAGCAAGCACTTGGGGACAGTGGGAAGGAAAAACTCCCTTTTAACAGGAAGAAACCTCCAGCAGAACCAGGCTCAGGGAGGGGCAGTCTTCTGCTGGGACTGGTTGGGGCTGAGGGAGAGAACCAGGAAAAAGACATGCTGTGGAGGGGAGCAGAGATCAATCACTAATGATTAAATGCAGAGTGGTGCATACAGAGCAAAAAGAGAAAGAAACACTCAGTGCATCATGGGAACCCCCCAGCAGTCTACGTCTATAGCAGCATAACTAAGGGATGGTTCAGGGTCACCTGATCCAGCCCTAACTATAAGCTTTAGCAAAAAGGAAAGTTTTAAGCCTAATCTTAAAAGTAGAGAGGGTGTCTGTCTCCCTGATCTGAATTGGGAGCTGTTTCCACAGGAGAGGAGCCTGAAAGCTGAAGGCTCTGCCTCCCATTCTACTCTTACAAACCCTAGGAACTACAAGTAAGCCTGCAGTCTGAGAGCGAAGCAGACTGTGAAGCTCTATTGGGGTGATATGGTACTATGAGGTCCCTAAGATAAGATGGGACCTGATTATTCAAAACCTTATAAGTAAGAAGAAGAATTTTAAATTCTATTCTAGAATTAACAGGAAGCCAATGAAGAGAGGCCAATATGGGTGAGATATGCTCTCTCCTTCTAGTCCCCGTTAGTACTCTAGCTGCAGCATTTTGAATTAACTGAAGGCTTTTCAGGGAACTTTTAGGACAACCTGATAATAATGAATTACAATAGTCCAGCCTGAATTAGTTTTTCAGCATCACTCTGAGACCTTTCTAATTTTAGAGATATTGCGCAAATGCAAAAAAGCAGTCCTACATATTTGTTTAATATGCACTTTGAATGACATATCCTGATCAAAAATGACTCCAAGATTTCTCACAGTATTACTAGAGGTCAGGGTAATGCCATCCAGAGTAAGGATCTGGTTAGACACCATGTATCTAAGATTTGTGGGGCCAAGTACAATAACTTCAGTTTCATCTGAGTTTAAAAGCAGGAAATTAGAGGTCATCCATGTCTTTATGTCTGTAAGACAATCCTGCAGTTTAGCTAATTGGTGTGTGTCCTCTGGCTTCATGGATAGATAAAGCTGGGTATCATCTGCGTAACAATGAAAATTTAAGCAATGCTGTCTAATAATACTGCCTAAGGGAAGCATGTATAAAGTGAATAAAATTGGTCCTAGCACAGAACCGTGTGGAACTCCATAATTAACCTTAGTCTGTGAAGAAGATTCCCCATTTACATGAACAAATTGTAATCTATTAGATAAATATGATTCAAACCACCGCAGCGCAGTGCTTTTAATACCTATGGCATGCTCTAATCTCTAATAAAATTTTATGGTCAACAGTATCAAAAGCAGCACTGAGGTCTAACAGAACAAGCACAGAGATGAGTCCACTGTCTGAGGCCATAAGAAGATCATTTGTAACCTTCACTAATGCTGTTTCTGTACTATGATGAATTCTAAAACCTGACTGAAACTCTTCAAATAGACCATTCCTCTGCAGATGATCAGTTAGCTGTTTTACAGCTACCCTTTCAAGAATTTTTGAGAGAAAAGGAAGGTTGGAGATTGGCCTATAATTAGCTAAGATAGCTGGGTCAAGTGATGGCTTTTTAAGTAATGGTTTAATTACTGCCACCTTAAAAGCCTGTGGTACATAGCCAGCTAATAAAGATAGATTGATCATATTTAAGATGGAAGCATTAAATAATGGTAGGGCTTCCTTGAGCAGCCTGGTAGGAATGGGGTCTAATAAACATGTTGATGTTTGGATGAAGTAACTAATGAAAATAACTCAGACAGAACAATCTGAGAGAAAGAGTCTAACCAAATACCGGCATCACTGAAAGCAGCCAAAGATAACGATATGTCTTTGGGATGGTTATGAGTAATTTTTTCTCTGTTAAAATTTTATTAGCAAAGAAAGTCATGAAGTCATTACTAGTTAAAGTTAAAGGAATACTCGTCTCAATAGAGCTCTGACTCTTTGTCAGCCTGGCTACAGTGCTGAAAAGAAACCTGGGGTTGTTCTTATTTTCTTCAGTTAGTGATGAATAGTAAGATGTCCTAGCTTTACGGAGGGCTTTTTTATTATAGAGCAACAGACTCTTTTTCTAGGCTAAGTGAAGATCTTCTAAATTAGTGATACGCCATTTCCTCTCCAACTTACGGGTTATCTGCTTTAAGCTGCGAGTTTGTGAGTTATACCACGGAGTCAGGCACTTCTGATTTAAAGCTCTCTTTTTCAGAGGAGCTACAGCATCCAAAGTTGTCTTCAATGAGGATGTAAAACTATTGACAAGATACTCTATCTCACTTACAGAGTTTAGGTAGCTACTCTGCACTGTGTTGGTATATGGCATTAGAGAACATACGTAAAGAAGGAATCATATCCTTAAACCTAGTTACAGCGCTTTCTGAAAGACTTCTAGTGTAATGAAACTTATTCCCCACTGCTGGGTAGTCCATCAGAGTAAATGTAAATGTTATTAAGAAAAGATCAGACAGAAGGGAGTTTTCAGGGAATACTGTTAAGTCTTCAATTTCCATACCATAAGTCAGAACAAGATCTAAGATAT
The DNA here is from genome assembly GCF_902500255.1 of Thalassophryne amazonica. NCBI lineage: Eukaryota > Metazoa > Chordata > Actinopteri > Batrachoidiformes > Batrachoididae > Thalassophryne > Thalassophryne amazonica. Next base: position 53,927 of record NW_022986256.1, on the reverse strand, counting down.
GATTAAAGTGGTGGGTGGGCTCATTTACATTTTGAGCAAAGCCAATTGAGTCTAATAATAGATTAAATGCAGTGTTGAGGCTGTCATTCTCAGCATCTGTGTGGATGTTAAGATCACCCACTATAATCGCTAGAATCAGAACATCCTTTGCCACTCACCCTCCCAGAGCTTGCCAAACAATACAACTCAGCCTCTGAAATACTTCAGCAGCTGCCAGCGTACTCGTTGCAATAAGTAAATGCACTACAAGAGGCAACACAAGACCAGAGTGCCTCAGAATTGTGGTTTCAGCACAGACAGGGGAGAGTCACTGCATCTAATGCACACAGTGTCTTGACTGGACACAGGAGTGGCAATGGACTGGTTTCCAAATCTCTGCTGGACACCATTTTTGGGGAAAAAAACAACTGAACCTGGATGTCATCCAGCTCAAGTATAGCTGGGAAAATGAACCTGCAGCTGTGGACTGCTACATAGCTTCCCAGAAACATTAAAGTGGGAAAATCTGGAATTTTCTTATTGCCAGATGCATGTTTCATCACAGCTTCATCGGACAGACTAGTGTCATGTGACTGCTGTGGGTTGGGCATTTTGGAGGTGAAGTGTCCACACAAACAAGCTGGCAAGACTGTCTTGGAAATGGAGTTAGACTACTTAACGGAAGGTAAACCGAAACCAAAGCACAAGTACTTCACCCAAGTGCAAGTACAATGGGAGTGACCAAAAGGTTTTGATGTGATTTATCTCAGAAAGGACATTCATATTGAAAGGATTCTGTTCAAGGAGGAGCTCTGGCATGAAGCCTTTCAGGCTTCAGAGTTCTACTTCAGACATGTTGTGGTTCCAGCTCTAGTTACAAAAAACATGACTGTGTGCTTTACAGAAATTTTTTTTTTTTTCTTATTTGGAACTCAGTGTATCACATATTTTAGAATTTTTCATCATGTTCACAATCAAGAACTTGTGTATTTGTAATCATAAATGTGGTTTAAAAATATTACACTGAGTGAACTCATGACTTGGTACAAGACTGTGATCTGTTGTGTGCCATGTTATAAAATTATTTACTGTTTGAAATTACACGTACAAGTAATACAATGAGTTGTTTTTTAGAAATACGTTAGCAAATATTGTAAACAAAATACTTAATAGTTCATAAGCAATAAGTGATTTGTAATATTTCAATACACTTTAATATAAAATATTTTATGATTGTTGAATAATAAAGAATCAATTATTTCCACAGTACTGCTTTGTAACTTGAGTCATTCCTCATTACAAGACCACTTGTCTACTTTCTGTAAAGAAGTGTTCAACTGACCTGAACAGTTGGAGCTTTTTAAACTCCATTAAGCCAGATTTTTATTTTGTTTAACTGAATTTTTTTCAGAGCTATGGCCACTAGGTATTTCAGAGTGTTATTGTGCTTGTAATCAGACCAAGTTGTAGATTGGAGTTTAAGGTCACGTGGTCTCTCCAGGAAGGTTTCGCTGAAGTCTATTATGCAGCAGAGGTTGGGGTATGCGTGTGCAAGGGCTGCTGGCATTATCTGTTTGATGTGTTCTTTTTCAGGCCAGAATATTTGATTCTTCAACTCGTGTGCCAGGAACCTAACCCATGTGTGCACCACTCAAGAATAAGTGGACTCCATTGTGTTAAAACTGGCAGCCAGTAACTTATTTTTTGGTCCATATTTTGTTGGGGTTTTCTTGTATTTCCTAATCTTACTAGCAACAACTCTTTTCGGGCCCTCCCAATAACGCATACAACTAGCTTTGGGTGTCAAAAATTCCAACATGGTATTGAACACATCACGAGTTTGCAGCCCAGTGTGACGCCGTACATTACAATAAGTGTTTATTAAACTAGCACATTTGTCATATTTTTGCTTTGATTTGTCAACATTTTAACCTTAGCAGCTAGTTGATCAAGTTCAATTTGTTTCTCAGCACACGGTTGACATGCATTGTCCGTGGCAGACTCGTGCACTGGCTCACACTTGGGCGTGCACTCAGGATCATGCTTGGACTCAGGCATAGATGCATTTCTCTTGTTGCATGTAGTTGTGATCCATGTGAAACAAGTTCTCTGGCTCTTACTCGATTTCCTGGAATGACGATTCTGGGAAAGAAAAGTTAAATTAGAAAAATTAATTTATAATGAACATATGATTGACAGAAATGTTAAAAACTTTAACATATAGTTATTCCCCCATAGAAAAATATGCTAATGTCAATTAACCATAACTTGAGTAACAACTACAACATACAACCTACCATCCCTGGTTCTCAAGACAGGAACTAAGTGGCTCTACTCTCTCTCTCTCTCTCTCTCTCTCTCTCTCTCTCTCTCTCTCTCTCTCTCTATATATATATATATATATATATATATATATATATATATATATATATATATATATATATATATATATATAGATTTTTTTTTTTTTAAGATGTGCTTTAGTATACGCTAGTTAGAGTTCTACCTTAGAATTGGAATGTATTATAGCAGACATAACTTATTGAATTTTCATATAGTTGTGCCCAAGAGACAAAAAAAAGTTAGTCAATTAACCATAATTTTTTGGTGAAAACATTAACATGCTTGTTTCCCAGAGACAAAATGTTGTCAGTTAATTATAACTTGTTGCTGAAACAACAGTTTCACGTATCAGCCAGTGATAAAATTATATGACTAATAATTATAATGCAGATGTTTTCAGTGAAAAAATATTGTTACAACTCTAACTTAAAAAATAAAAATGAAACTTTCAAAGTACACATTTTGATGCACTCACAAAGGTTTTCCAAATGCACTCGCTTTCTTTGAGGTGCTGGTGCTTTTTGCTTTGCTGCTTAGGCTGCGAATATCATGATAAACCATAAAAAATGACAATTTTTCCTGTGTACATTTATGAACCGAGCAAAAAAAAAACAAAAAAATCAGCTTTGAGAGCTCTAGCAATATTGCCATTACCATAAATTAAAAACATTGCCTATATATATATATACACGAGGTCTGTCCGTAAAGTATAGGTCCTTTTTATTTTTTTCAAAAACTATATGGATTTCATTCATGTGTTTTTACGTCAGACATGCTTGAACCCTCGTGCGCATGCGTGAGTTTTTCCACGCCTGTCGGTGACGTCATTCGCCTGTGAGCACTCCTTGTGGGAGGAGTCGTCCAGCCCCTCGTCGGAATTCCTTTGTCTGAGAAGTTGCTGAGAGACTGGCGCTTTGTTTGATCAAAATTTTTTCTAAACCTGTGAGACACATCGAAGTGGACATGGTTCGAAAAATTAAGCTGGTTTTCAGTGAAAATTTTAACAGCTGATGAGAGATTTTGAGGTGATTCTGTCGCTTTAAGGACTTTTCACGGTGCGAGACGTCACGCAGCGCTCTCAGGAAGCGTCATCAGCCTGTTTCAAGCTTAAAACCTCCACATTTCAGGCTCTGTTGATCCAGGACGTCGTGAGAGAACAGAGAAGTTTCAGAAGAAGTCGGTTTCAGCATTTTATCCGGATATTCCACTGTTAAAGGAGATTTTTTTAATGAAAGATGTGCGGGCGGATTGCAGCGTCGGCTCGCAGCCGCCGCGACGCTCCGTCACAGGAAAAACACCTCTGCTGGAAGCCTTAAGGACGAGTTGGAACATCTTCAGCTGATAAACAATTTCTCATATACTCACTCCAGTGAAAGCCATCAAAAGCCGCCTGGATTTTACAAATGGTTATCAACACGGAGGTGTTTTTCCTGTGCCGCCGCTCCGCGCCGGCTGCATCCCGACGCGCGGACCCGTCCGCACGTCTTTCATTAAAAAAATCTCCTTTAACAGTGGAATATCCGGATAAAATGCTGAAACCAACTTCTTCTGAAACTTCTCTGTTCTCTCACGACGTCCTGGATCAATAGAGCCTGAAATGTGGAGGTTTTCAGCTTGAAACAGGCTGATGACGCCGCCTGAGAGCGCAGCGCGACGTCTCGCACCGTGAAAAGTCCTTAAAGCGACAGAATCACCTCAAAATCTCTCATCAGCCGTTAAAATTTTCACTGAAAACCAGCTTAATTTTCGAACCATGTCCATTTCGATGTGTTTAGAAAAAATGTTGATCAAACAAAGCGCCAGTCTCTCAGCAACTTCTCAGACAAAGGAATTCCGACGAGGGGCTGGACGACTCCTCCCACAAGGAGTGCTCACAGGCAAATGACGTCACCGTCAGGCGTGGAAAAACTCACGCATGCGCACGAGGGTTCATGCATGTCTGACGTAAAACATATGAATGAAATCCATATAGTTTTTGAAAAAAATAAAAAGGACCTATACTTTATGGACAGCCCTCGTGTGTGTGTGTGTGTATGTATATATATATATATATATATATATATATATATATATATATATATATATATATATATATATATATATATATATATATATATATATATATATATATATATATATATATATATATACACTCAACAAAAATATAAACGCAACACTTTTGATTTTGCTCCCATTTTGTATGAGATGAACTCAAAGATCTAAAACTTTTTCCACATACATATCACCATTTCCCTCAAATATTGTTCACAAACCAGTCTAAATCTGTGATAGTGAGCACTTCTCCTTTGCTGAGATAATCCATCCCACCTCACAGGTGTGCCATATCAAGATGCTGATTAGACACCATGATTAGTGCACAGGTGTGCCTTAGACTGTCCACAATAAAAGGCCACTCTGAAAGGTGCAGTTTTGTTTTATTGGGGGGGATACCAGTCAGTATCTGGTGTGACCACCATTTGCCTCATGCAGTGCAACACATCTCCTTCGCATAGAGTTGATCAGGTTGTCAATTGTGGCCTGTGGAATGTTGGTCCACTCCTCTTCAATGGCTGTGCAAAGTTGCTGGATATTGGCAGGAACTGGTACACGCTGTCGTATACGCCGGTCCAGAGCATCCCAAACATGCTCAATGGGTGACATGTCCGGTGAGTATGCCGGCCATGAAAGAACTGGGACATTTTCAGCTTCCAAGAATTGTGTACAGATCCTTGCAACATGGGGCCGTGCATTATCCTGCTGCAACATGAGGTGATGTTCTTGGATGTATGGCACAACAATGGGCCTCAGGATCTCGTCACGGTATCTCTGCATTCAAAATGCCATCAATAAAATGCACCTGTGTTCTTTGTCCATAACAGACGCCTGCCCATACCATAACCCCACCGCCACCATGGGCCACTCGATCCACAACATTGACATCAGAAAACCGCTCACCCACACAACGCCACACATGCTGTCTGTCATCTGCCCTGGACAGTGTGAACCGGGATTCATCCGTGAAGAGAACACCTCTCCAACGTGCCAAACGCCAGCGAATGTGAGCATTTGCCCACTCAAGTCGGTTACGACGACGAACTGGAGTCAGGTTGAGACCCCGATGAGGACGACGAGCATGCAGATGAGCTTCCCTGAGACGGTTTCTGACAGTTTGTGCAGAAATTCTTTGGTTATGCAAACCGATTGTTTCAGCAGCTGTCCGAGTGGCTGGTCTCAGACGATCTTGGAGGTGAACATACTGGATGTGGAGGTCCTGGGCTGGTGTGGTCACACGTGGTCTGCGGTTGTGAGGCTGGTTGGATGTACTGCCAAATTCTCTGAAACGCCTTTGGAGACGGCTTATAGTAGAGACATGAACATTCAATACACGAGCAACAGCTCTGGTTGACATTCCTGCTGTCAGCATGCCAATTGCATGCTCCCTCAAATCTTGTGACATCTGTGGCATTGTGCTGTGTGATAAAACTGCACCTTTCAGAGTGGCCTTTTATTGTGGGCAGTCTAAGGCACACCTGTGCACTAATCATGGTGTCTAATCAGCATCTTGATATGGCACACCTGTGAGGTGGGATGGATTATCTCAGCAAAGGAGAAGTGCTCACTATCACAGATTTAGACTGGTTTGTGAACAATATTTGAGGGAAATGGTGATATTGTGTATGTGGAAAAAGTTTTAGATCTTTGAGTTCATCTCATACAAAATGGGAGCAAAACCAAAAGTGTTGCGTTTATATTTTTGTTGTGTGTATGTATGTATGTAAAATATATATATATATATAGTTTCTTGAGGAAAAGGACATGTGACAGACCACACTTGTGTCCTAGACAGACACAACATGAAGGAAAAACACTGATAAAAGAACACACTGCTCAACGTGATTAAACTGCATGATTTTAATAAATTGATATAAAAACACCTTATGTGCTCTCCCATACACTTAATATTTACACACACGTGTGTGTGTATGTATGTATGTATGTATATATGTGTATATATATATATATAAACAAAACAAGTCCTGGGTGTGACTGTTTGCCTCAGATATCCTTTATGAAATATTTTAATATATACCTAGATTCAAGCATAGATCTGAGTACTCTCTGAAGGTGCTCCACCAAGGAAATGTTCTGAACAAATTCTGCTCATCTTTGTTGGCTCCCAAGGCTTGGCTGGTTTGAGTGTCTGGGGTAGAAATCTGAACACAGCTATAGGTCTGCAGCTTCAATAAATTTTATGTTTGAAAGTTTTCTATTAAATCTATTTTAAACATGTACATCTACATAGTCTGTGTCATTTGACGGTCAGTATATTTGCTGATTGATGATGTCATTCATGCTCAGTAGCATAGCTGTAAAATGTTGATACCATTTCCTGATTTTTTTTTTTTTTTTTTTTTTTTTTTTTTTTTTTTTTTTTTTTGTCCTTTACCAGTCTAAAGCAGATAGACCTACTCACTGTTTATTTCCACATATAGCTGTAGGACATAAAAACCTGGCCAAATAAGAGTGAATGCCTCAAATCCAAACCTCGACCTACCATCCCTGGTTCTCAAGACCAGGCACCTAAGTGACTCTATGCTCGTCTTTTTTTTTTATTTTTTTTTTATTTTACTTTATTTTTTAAAGATATTTAGGTGTACCTTAATAGAGTTCCACCTTAGATTTGGAATGTATATTAGAGGATATACCTTACTGAATTTTCATGACATGTATGAAACACACAAATATCCCCGTAAAGGGGCGTTATTACAGTAGTAAGCCGACGCATGAAAACAGCACCATCAACCACATTATAATTCGGCACGGTTTCAGGATATTGACAGAATAAATGTGTGCAAGAAACATATAATTTTAGTCCATCTTTTACATTTATCTGGATCATTCTTCTCTGTGGGGAAATTGTGTAGAATGAATGGAGGTTTACAACCACATTTCATCTTCTTCTTTCTGTCTTTGGGTGGACTCGGCGGAGCCTTGCAATCGTGTGTTTTCTGCCACCTTTCAAGCCTATGATTTCCATTAGAGCATTTGAAAATGGCACAAAGTGTACTTGTCACTCTTGTATATGTCGCTTAAGGCGTAAAGCCTTTAAACTAGGGGTGCTCAAGTTCGGTCCTCGAGAGCGACCTTTTTATGCCATGTTTTTGTCATGTTAATGATTGTTGTTTGTATCTTGCTGCTGATGTTGTAATCAGTTGTTTTGTTTCTTTGTATATTTCCTGCCTATTTACTTATTTATTTTTAACTATGTACAGCACTTTGGTCAGTGTAAACTGTTTAAATGTGCTTTAGAAATAAATTTTACTTACTTACTTACTTTCTGATACTCTTAGTTGCCTCCCTGCTCCAACACATCTGAATCCAATGAAAGGCTCATTAAAAACCTGCTAACGAGTCTTTCATTGGATTCAGGTGTGTTGGAGCAGGGAGACAACTAAGTATCAGGAAGGTAGCTCTCGAGGACCGAACTTGAGCACCCCTGCTTTAAACCAATGTCTGTAAGCCTTAACTTGCGCGATCCGCTACCGTATACAAATTTCAATGGTGGCGTCGTTTGTGGTAGTCGAAATTTTTACCTTGATTGACCCACGCATGCGCAGATGAGTTGCGCACTTTACTTCATAGGCTAGCACCAGAGTCAACGGGACTCAATGGAGAATGAGCAAATATGCCGTCATTTTGTGCTGCTGATGGTTGCAATAACCAGCGCAGTATAGAAACCAGCTCATGTGGGATTACCTTTCACAAAGAAGATGGAAAAATAACTTTGTTTATTTCACCATTTATAATATGTCATCATAACAAAAAGTACTTGCATATAATGTTATTATAGCAGGAACTGGTCCTCTCTCTCATTAGCTGTGTTTCCATCAAACCAATATCGCCACTCTTAAAACAGTTTTCATTAATGCGACAAAAGGAAGAGTGCATTTGTGCCCATTTCTATCCACTTGTTATGCGCTTCTGTTTCACGGGATAAGTTGTAGGTGCTGTTAGGTATTGTTAATTCTCGAGTCCATTGCCAATACCTCTGCAGAAGAAGAATGTGCTCGTTGGTGCACGCAAAGACATTAATAAGTGTGACAAATGAAACCTAATAGCCATTATTTTGCCAATTAACTTTGCTGGAGTTGATCTCGAAAAGCGCTTGCTAGCCAAATGTAAAGTCGGCCTTGAAAAAATGTTTTTGTAACAAAACCTGGTGAGTGAAGCAGAGGAAATTAAACTGATGTCCTGTGTGTGTGTGAGAGAGAGATTCAAATGAACAATCCAAACATGATTCTTTACTAAATTATAAAATTAACACATTTATATACAACCCCGATTCCAATGAAGTTGGGACGTTGTGTAAAATGTAAATAAAAACAGAATACAATGATTTGCAAATCCTCTTCAACCTATATTCAATTAATATATATTAATAATAAATATATATATATATATATATATATATATATATATATATATATTCAATTACACCACAAAGACAAGATATTTAATGTTCAAACTGATAAACTTTGTTTTTGTGTAAATATTTGCTCATTTTGAAATGGATGCCTGCAACACATATCAAAAAAGTTGGGATGGGGCAACAAAAGACTGGGAAAGTTGATGAATGCTCAAAGAACACCTAATTGTAAACAGGTGAGTGTCATGATTGGGTATAAAAGGAGCATCCCCAAAAGGCTCAGCTGTTCACAAGCAAAGATGGGGTGAGGATCATCACTTTGTGAACACCTGCATGAAAAAATAGTCCAACAGTTTAAGAACAATGTTTCTCAACATTCATTTGTAAGTAATTTAGGGATTCCATCATCTACAGTCTATAATCAGAAAATTCAGAGAATCTGGAGAACTTTCTACACGTAAGCGGCAAGGCTGAAAACCAACATTGAATACCCGTGACCTTCGATCCCTCAGGCAGCACTGCATTAAAAACTGACATCCTTGTGTAAAGGATCTTACCATGTGGGCTCAGGAACACTTCAGAAAAACATTGTCAGTTAACACACTTCGTCGCTACATCTAGAAGTGCAAGTTAAAACTCTACCATGCAAAGTGAAAGTCAAACATCAACAATATCCAGAAACGCCGCCGCCTTCTCTGGGCTCATTTGAAATGGACAGACACAAAGTGGAAAAGTGTGCTGTGGTCTGATGAGTCCACATTTAAAATTGTTTTTGGAAATCATGGGCGTCGTGTCCTCTGGACAAAAGAGGAAAAAGACCATCCAGATTGTTACCAGCACAGAGTTCAAAAGTCTGTGATGGTATGGGGTGTGTTAGTGCCCATTGAATCCTCCTAAAGACTTGGACCTTTGTGGTATCGTTGGTAAACCTAGTAATTGCTGCAGTGTTTTGGTGTGTAGAGGGTGCAGAAGGCTGGATTCTGTGCACGGCCCTGTGGGGATCCAGATGTTCAGTTTAATTTCAGAGAGCAGTTTAAAAAAAAACAAAACAAAAAAAACTAGAAAATTATTACATTTACAAAGCTGAAATTGGAACATTTATACTGTTGTTTTGTTTATGGAAAAAGTTGGCAGTTCCTTTAGTAGGAAACTGGTGCAGCAATAAAGCCGTAGTCCTCAAAATTCACGTTTTCTTTATTTTCCATTTCAATCCATTGTCAGTAAATCACTTTTTCAGCAAATCTCAAATATCTTGAAATGTAACTGTTTGAATTATGTTATTTATTTGAAGAATTCAGTGGCACTATTGGCAGTAATGAAAATAAATACTAGTTTGCTTTGTATTTGTGATCTGGATGAGTCTCTCTTAGTTGACCTTTGACCCTCTTCTGTGTTTCTTTGCAGACATGAGGGCACTGACTTTAAAGCCGGTGGCGGCGGCTCCAGGGGAGCGTAACCAGGCCACGTGTGGGAGGAGTTTGTCTTCAAACTACACTCCTCCAAACCTGGAGAATAAGATTTTGCTCCAGTCCACTTTGCTGACGCCTCAGGCGAGCGCCCCACCTGCATCCCTCACAGTTCCACACTCCTCCTGCCTTTCTGTCCGACCCTCTAATCTGTCTTCCACCACTTCCACCCTTCTCTTAACCTCCTCCTCACCCTCTGCTCCTTCTCCTCTCCTCAGCACCCAGAACAGACTCCTAAGTAGTGAGTCCACAAACCTTTCCTTTTCCTCTTTTCCCTCGACCGTCCCTTCTTCTGGCCTTCTGTTGACCACGTCCACCTCTGGTGCTCTGCTTGGTCAAACTTCTCATCTGCCTGCTTCAGCTCTGCTTCCTGAGGTGGGCGAAGAACCTCAGACGGATGATGGAGAAAAAATGGTTGAGAAAGAAATGACAAGTGAGGTAAACCCATTTTATTTGTGTGTGTGTGTGTGTGTGTCACCTGCCACAGGTGGAGGAGTTTAAGTATCTCAGGATCTTGTTCAGGAGTGGGGGGTAAGTTGTAGCGTGACATTGATAGGCTGATGTTTTACGGACGCTGTACTAGACCGTCATGGTGAAGAAGGAGCTGAGGCAGAAGGTGAGACTGTTTATCAGTTGATTTACGATTCTATCCTCACCTGTGGTCAAGAACTTTAGGTAATGACCAAAACATTAAGTTTAAGTATCTCAGGGTCTTGTTCATGAGTGGGGGTAAGTTGGAGCATGACATTGATAGACGGATTGGGGTGGCGTCCTGCTTTTTACAGACACGGTACAGTTTGTTGTGGTGAAGAAAGAGCTGAGCCAGAAGGTTATGCTCCTGTCCTCACCTTTTGCATCATGAACTTTGGGTAATGACCAAAAGCACGAGGTTGCATATGCAAGAAGTGGAAAAGGGATTCCCCTGTCTGGAATCTTGGCTCAAACTCCTGGACAGGCTGAGAAGCTTGACTCTACGGAAGGGACTCTGAGTAGAGCTGCTGCTTCTTTGCATTGAAAGGAGGCAGTTAGTGTTTTGTGCATCTGATGAGGATGCCCCTCGGTCGTCTCCCGAAGGAGGTCTTCCAGGGGTGTCCGGCTTGGAGGAGGCCCCAGGGAAGGAAGACCCAGGACACACCTAGAGGGATTTTATTTCCTAGCTGGCCTGAGAATGCCTTTGAGAGGGAAGTGTGGGATGAGCTGCTCGGTCTACTGCCCCTCCTAAAAAAGTGGCACAAAATAAATGAGTTTAACACATTGAATTTACATCAGTATAAATCGGTGAAATTCTTTCTTTTGCATCATCAGAATTCTGAGCTCGATAGTGATTGGTCTGAGGAAGATGAGGACGCAATCTCAACCTTGGAATCACATGATTTGGAAAACGAGGAATATGACCAAACTGTGTCTCAGAGACGAGAGGAATTTGCTGAGCTTGATCGAGGAAAAGAAGCTGAAGAGGCACTAAAAGACCAAAAGGTAGAAGAAATGTTGCTCAGTGGATATTGTTTACTGCATCATTGTTGACATTGTTTCATAGGTGCAACACTGCAACCTTGCAGTGATTGATTGATTGATTTTATTTATTTTTCTGTCCTTCTGTCTGTTGATCAGAATCTCCTTCTGAATGTGGTGTGTTGCTCCCTGATCAATAAAGAAACCGCTCCAGGCCAGAAGGACTGGGACTCGGAGGACAGTGTATGGACCAGTATCATGAAGCTGGCTAAGGACATCACTGCCTGTGACTCACAGTTTCTTCTCAAGGTGTGTGCAAAAAGTACAGAGACCTGGAGTGGCCAGAGAGAGATGGGGGGGACTATATAAATTGAGGCCATATTTTATGATATTGGACTGCATTTACATAGCGCTTTTCCATCTGCATCAGAAGTTCAAAGTGCTTTACAATTATGCCTCACATTCACACAGACACACTCACAGACTGTCAGTGTGCTGCCATGCAAGGCGCTCACTACACACCGAGAGCAACTAGGGGATTAAAGAACTTCCCCAATGGCCCTTCGTAATTTTTCCGGTCTGGCTGGGTTTTGAACCGAGGATCCTCTGGTCTGAAGCCCAACGCTCAACCAATAGACCATCACCTCCCCATCCCCATTTATGACAACAAGCACTTGAGATGCTAATGTGTGTGCACATTGTTGATTAACTTATTTGGACATTTTCATTTGTGCACATTTGGTGTTGCATGAGGTCAGGTTGTTCATGCCAGCAGCCCCGTCCTTTAAACCATTTAACTGTCATCATTTTAAGTTGTCTTACTTGTGCTTTCTGTTATATTTAGGTGGCAGTTTACACCCGACAGGAGTTAAATGTGCGCATCACAGCAAACTTCCTCCTGGCTCTTGCTGCTCATCTGCCCGCGACTAAGTCGCATGTCCGCAGATACTTCTGTGCCGCTGTACAGCTGCCGTCAGACTGGTTGGAAGTCGCCCGCATCTACAGCACAGTAAGTCTCGGTGCAGGAGCCTCGTTGGACTTGACACTAGAGTCTGAGTCGTCTTGATTTTAGTGGAGTGTGTTTGGTTCAGTCATGCCTTATTATTCATTTTCTCCCTAGTGGATATGTTGATTACCTCCGCCAGTGACGTCAGAGGAGGTTATGTTATCACCCCGGTTTGTTTGTTTGTTTGTGAACAGCCTGGAGCCCACAATTTTTCATATATCATTATGAAACTTTTACTGAAGATTCATATCATGATGGGCAAGAACTGTCACTGACAATCACTGTCACCTGACAAAGTTTGATCTGGAGCTGATCCGGGTTGTGGATTTTGTGGACATTTGAATTTAATATTGAAAATCCCATTTGATGTACATTTTGAATTATATCTCAATCAAAAGTGTCTCAATCACTCATTTGTGACAATGAGGTGCTAACTGGCACCTTAATTAGATATATGGTATTCTATGATGAAACAGCTAAAATAGAAAAGGAAATTGTTTGACTAATGGCCCAGTCACTTAACAAAGGGCAACGAAGCCCAAATGAAACAACAAATCTGGACTTTCATTGGCATCGTTTAACCTTTGTTCAGCTCCGTTCCTGCAGCTGGCGCTTTGTCAGGATTTTTAAACTGTTGAAAAATTTGAACGGAGGGAAACGAAAACCTCAATTCTTCCGTATTTTGTTTTGCTGTCGTTCTTGTTTTGTTTTTTTTTTGTTTTGTTTTTTTGCTTAGTTTTTGTAACGTTAGCGTTTAGTTTGACTTCGTTCGACCAGCTCAGTGTTTTCACACAGTGCAGAAGCTGTTTCTGAGCGCTGCTGCTAACGTTGTCTTCATGTACTGTCAGAATCAACCTGTTTGCTTGTATTTTTTTATCTGGGTGGGGGATCAGCTTCACTGGGCTCAGACACCTTATATAGGCCAGAAATGATCTTTTGTGTGGATACAATTAATTATTTTTGCTACAAGCAACTGCTGAATTTGAAACAGCAAAAGTTGTGTAATTTCCGACGGTACTTGAACGCAGCATCAGCGACAGCAGCAGCTCCTGCGTGTGCTTATTATTTTTTATTAAATATAACAATATGAGTGTAGGAATGACAATTCAGCCCTTATATATACTCAACAAAAATATAAATGCAACACTTTTGGTTTTGCTCCCATTTTGTATGAGATGAACTCAAAGATCTAAAACTTTTTCCACATTTCATTCCTGCCAGGCTGCTCAAGGAAGTCCTACCATTATTTAATGCTTCAATCTTAAATATGATCAATCTATCTTTGTTAGTTGGTTATGTACCACAGGCCTTTAAGGTGGCAGTAATTAAACCATTACTTAAAAAGCCATCACTTGACCCAGCTATCTTAGCTAATTATAGGCCAATTTCCAACCTTCCTTTTCTCTCAAAGATTCTTGAGAGGGTAGTTGTAAAACAGCTAACTGATCACCTGCAGAGGAATGGTCTATTTGAAGAGTTTCAGTCAGGTTTTAGAATTCATCATAGTACAGAAACAGCATTAGTGAAGGTTACAAATGATCTTCTTATGGCTTCGGACAGTGGACTCATCTCTGTGCTTGTTCTGTTAGACCTCAGTGCTGCTTTTGATACTGTTGACCATAAAATTTTATTACAGAGATTAGAGCATGCCATAGGTATTAAAGGCACTGCGCTGCGGTGGTTTGAATCATATTTGTGTAATAGATTACAGTTTGTTCATGTAAATGGGGAATCTTCTTCACAGACTAAAGTTAATTATGGAGTTCCACAAGGTTCTGTGCTAGGACCAATTTTATTCACTTTATACATGCTTCCCTTAGGCAGTATTATTAGACGGTATTGCTTAAATTTTCATTGTTACGCAGATGATACCCAGCTTTATCTATCCATGAAGCCAGAGGATACACACCAATTAGCTAAACTGCAGGATTGTCTTACAGACATAAAGACATGGATGACCTCTAATTTCCTGCTTTTAAACTCAGATAAAACTGAAGTTATTGTACTTGGCCCCACAAATCTTAGAAGCATGGTGTCTAACCAGATCGTTACTCTGGATGGCATTTCCCTGATCTCTAGTAATACTGTGAGAAATCTTGGAGTCATTTTTGATCAGGATATGTCATTCAAAGCGCATATTAAACAAATATGTAGGACTGCCTTTTTGCATTTACGCAATATCTCTAAAATCAGAAAGGTCTTGTCTCAGAGTGATGCTGAAAAACTAATTCATGCATTTATTTCCTCTAGGCTGGACTATTGTAATTCATTATTATCAGGTTGTCCTAAAAGTTCCCTAAAAAGCCTTCAGTTGGTTCAGAATGCTGCAGCTAGAGTACTGACGGGGACTAGCAGGAGAGAGCATATCTCACCCGTGTTGGCCTCTCTTCATTGGCTTCCTGTTAATTCTAGAATAGAATTTAAAATTCTTCTTCTTACTTATAAGGTTTTGAATAATCAGGTCCCATCTTATCTTAGGGACCTCGTAGTACCATATTACCCCATTAGAGCGCTTCGTTCTCAGACTGCGGGCTTACTTGTAGTTCCTAGGGTTTGTAAGAGTAGAATGGGAGGCAGAGCCTTCAGCTTTCAGGCTCCTCTCCTGTGGAACCAGCTCCCAATTCAGATCAGGGAGACAGATACCCTCTCTACTTTTAAGATTAGGCTTAAAACTTTCCTTTTCGCTAAGGCTTATAGTTAGGGCTGGATCGGGTGACCCTGGACCATCCCTTGGTTATGCTGCTTTAGACGTAGATTGTGGGGGGGTTCCCATGATGCACTGTTTCTTTCTCTTTTTGCTCTGTATGCATCACTCTGCATTTAATCATTAGTGATCGATCTCTGCCCCCCTTCACGGCATGTCTTTTTCCTGTTTTTTTCCCTCAGCCCCAACCAGTCTCAGCAGAAGACTGCCCCTCCCTGAGCCTGGTTCTGCTGGAGGTTTCTTCCTGTTAAAAGGGAGTTTTTCCTTCCCACTGTTTCCAAGTGCTTGCTCATAGGGGGTCGTTTTGACCGTTGGGGTTTTTCATAATTATTGTATGGCCTTGCCTTGCAATATGGAGCGCCTTGGGGCAACTGTTTGTTGTGATTTGGCGCTATATAAGAAAAAAGTTGATTGATTGATTGATACACAATATCACCATTTCCCTCAAATATTGTTCACAAACCAGTCTAAATCTGTGATAGTGAGCACTTCTCCTTTGCTGAGATAATCCATCCCACCTCACAGGTGTGCCATATCAAGATGCTGATTAGACACCATGATTAGTGCACAGGTGTGCCTTAGACTGCCCACAATAAAAGGCCACTCTGAAAGGTGCAGTTTTGTTTTATTGGGGGGGATACCAGTCAGTATCTGGTGTGACCACCATTTGCCTCATGCAGTGCAACACATCTCCTTCGCATCATCCGTGAAGAGAACACCTCTCCAACGTGCCAAATGCCAGCGAATGTGAGCATTTGCCCACTCAAGTCGGTTACGACGACGAACTGGAGTCAGGTCGAGACCCTGATGAGGACGACGAGCATGCAGATGAGCTTCCCTGAGACGGTTTCTGACAGTTTGTGCAGAAATTCTTTGGTTATGCAAACCGATTGTTTCAGCAGCTGTCCGAGTGGCTGGTCTCAGACGATCTTGGAGGTGAACATGCTGGATGTGGAGGTCCTGGGCTGGTGTGGTTACACGTGGTCTGCGGTTGTGAGGCTGGTTGGATGTACTGCCAAATTCTCTGAAACGCCTTTGGAGACGGCTTATGGTAGAGAAATGAACATTCAATACACGAGCAACAGCTCTGGTTGACATTCCTGTTGTCAGCATGCCAATTGCACGCTCCCTCAAATCTTGCGACATCTGTGGCATTGTGCTGTGTGGTAAAACTGCACCTTTCAGAGTGGCCTTTTATTGTGGGCAGTCTAAGGCACACCTGTGCACTAATCATGGTGTCTAATCAGCATCTTGATATGGCACACCTGTGAGGTGGGATGGATTATCTCAGCAAAGGAGAAGTGCTCACTATCACAGATTTAGACTGGTTTGTGAACAATATTTGAGGGAAATGGTGATATTGTGTATGTGGAAAAAGTTTTAGATCTTTGAGTTCATCTCATACAAAATGGGAGCAAAACCAAAAGTGTTGCGTTTATATTTTTGTTGAGTGTACATGTGGCAACAGGAAGATAATTCAGATGATTATGTAAAGAGCTGTTCTGAAAGACAGAATTCACATTGTGGATCAGCTGCAGCTGGTGGAAATAACCACACATGGGGAGTCATTGCACAGTGTTCACACGGACTGATCAGTTTACTGCTGTGATATATTCAGTCATCTTTGAATGAATAACACAGTGCTTTGGTGAATAATACCACAAAGGTTCATTTGTATCAAATGTTGTCAATTTGAATAAAAATAAGACTGAAATTATGTTTGGTTGTGGTCCCTCAGATTGTTCTGCTGGATTTCTGGACCCTTTGACGCCAAACATTCGGTCTTCTGTCAAAAATCTTGGAGTAATATTTGATGACACGTTGAAAAGTGTCAAGTGAACTCTGTTGTGAAATAGCTTTTTCCATTTGTGGATTTTAGCAAAAGTTAAAGGGTACTTGTCATGTAAAGACTTTGAGACTGTGATCCATGCTTTTAATACACTGTAACTCATTATACTATAGCCTTGATCACTCCCTGTTGCACCGCCTGCAGCTGGTGCAAAACACAGCTGCTCGTATTTTTACTGGCAGGCGCTAGCGTGACCATATATCCCCCGCCTTGGCCTCACTTTCAGACAGTGGTGGGCACAGCTAACCAAAAAGTTAGCTTCGATAAGAGCTAATCAACTAACTGAAATCTTATCTTTTATGAAGCTTAACCGATAAACCACCCAAAAAATTATTGGAAGCTACAGCTAACCAATAACTTTCAGTACTGTGTCCGGTACACAAAATTTAAAATCAGCTTATTAGCAGTTGCAAACTGCTAATAAGCTGATTTTAAATTTTAATACCACGATCCCTTCTGCTAGCGTCAAAGACAACCACAAACCCAAACAATGAGTCAGCACGTCTGTCTTTGTGCACCCTGCACACTGTTGAAAACTCCT
This sequence comes from Thalassophryne amazonica, assembly GCF_902500255.1. Lineage (NCBI taxonomy): Eukaryota > Metazoa > Chordata > Actinopteri > Batrachoidiformes > Batrachoididae > Thalassophryne > Thalassophryne amazonica. The sequence goes on along the minus strand of NW_022986256.1, from coordinate 36,160 downwards.
GTTTACAACCCCTGGCAAAAATTATGTAATCACCGGCCTCGGAGGATGTTCATTCAGTTGTTTAATTTTGTAGAAAAAAAGCAGATCACAGACATGACACAAAACTAAAGTCATTTCAAATGGCAACTTTCTGGCTTTAAGAAACACTATAAGAAATCAAGAAAAAAGATTGTGGCAGTCAGTAACTGTTACTTTTTTAGACCAAGCAGAGGAAAAAAATATGGAATCACTCAATTCTGAGGAATAAATTATGGAATCACCCTGTAAATTTCCATCCCCCAAACTAACACCTGCATCAAATCACATCTGCTTGTTGACATTGACCCTATGCCATGACATTGACCCTATGTCTTTTTGCAAGGAATGTTTTCACAGTTTTTGCTCTGGCAAGATGCATTATCATCTTGAAAAATGATTTCAACATCCCCAAACATCCTTTCAATTGTCCAAAATATCAACGTAAACTTTTGCATTTATTGATGATGTAATGACAGCCATCTCCCCAGTGCCTTTACCTGACATGCAGCCCCATATCATCAATGACTGTGGAAATTTACGTGTTCTCTTCAGGCAGTCATCTTTATAAATCTCATTGGAACGGCACCAAACAAAAGTTCCAGCATCATCACCTTGCCCAATGCAGAGTCGAGATTCATCACTGAATATGACTTTCATCCAGTCATCCACAGTCCACGATTGCTTTTCCTTAGCCCATTGTAACCTTGTTTTTTTCTGTTTAGGTGTTGATGGCTTTCGTTTAGCTTTTCTGTATGTAAATCCCATTTCCTTTAGGCGGTTTCTTAAAGTTCGTTCACAGACGTTGACTCCTGTTTCCTCCCATTCGTTCCTCATTTGTTTTGTTGTGCATTTTTCAATTTTTGAGACACATTGCTTTAAGTTTTCTGTCTTGACGCTTTGATGTCTTCCTTGGTCTACCAGTATGTTTGCCTTTAACAGCCTTCCTATGTTGTTTGTATTTGGTCATCAGTTTAGACACAGCTGACTGTGAACAACCAACATCTTTTGCAACATTGCGTGATGATTTACCCTCTTTTAAGAGTTTGATAATCCTCTCCTTTGTTTCAATTGACATCTCTCGTGTTGGAGCCATGATTCATGTCAGTCCACTTGGTGCAACAGCTCTCCAAGGTGTGATCACTCCTTTTTAGATGCAGACTAACGAGCAGATCTGATTTGATGCAGGTGTTAGTTTGGGGATTAAAATTTACAGGGTGATTCCATATTTTTTTTTCCTCTGCTTGGTCTAAAAAAGTAACCGTTACTGACTGCCACAGTCTTTTTTTTTTCTTGATTTCTTATAGTGTTTCTTAAAGCCAGAAAGTTGCCATTTGAAATGACTGTAGTTTTGTGTCATGTCTGTGATCTGCTTTTTTTTTTTTTTCTACAAAATTAAACAACTGAATGAACATCCTCCGAGGCCGGTGATTCCATAATTTTTGCCAGGGGTTGTACTATATATTTTGCAGCAGTTGAGAGGAGCTAACCTCAACTTTATAAATATGCTTTTGTAAAATATGCCATTTTTTCTTTGTTTAAAAAAAAAAAGCCATTTGCAAAAGTCAAGTTATTAGACAACCATCTGATATAACCGGGGTGAAAATAAATAGAACACTGCCATCTGCTGGTGCTCAGAACCTAACCCATAATCCTATGCGCTAGAGAGTTGCTTCAGTTTAAACAGCACAGAGAGAAAACACGACGACTGTTGTAAATGAACATTATGCAACCAAAATGTACATTATTTCTTTTTATATTGAGATATGAGATATCTCAATATACTTAGGGCAAATACTGCCATGAACACTACTGGCCAGTAGATGGCAGTAGAGACTGTGAAAACTTGCCAAAACAAATATTCCAGATAAATATTGTGTTTCCTACATTTAAGCTGCGTGGAATTTAATAAACGGAAACTGAATTTCAGACGTATATATGAGGTCTGTTAGAAAAGTATCCGACCTTTTTATTTTTTCGAAAGCCATATGGATTTGAATCACGTGTGATTGCGTCAGTTTTTTCACGCCTGTCTGTTGCGTCATTCGCCTGTGAGCAGGCTTTGTGTGAGCAGTGGTCCACCCCTCTCATCGTTTTTTTTTTTTTTTGCGAATAAATGTCTGAACGATTTGGAGCTTTGCCACATCAATTTTTTTCCAGAAACTGAGAGAGACCTCCAGGTGGACACCATTCGGAAAATTAATATGGCTTTCAGGGACGATTTTATGGGGATTACACAGATTAAGGAGTGATCCAGACGGTTTAAAGACTGCCCACAGCTGCTGAGAGCGCACCGCGCTCCGAGCGCCGATCGACAGGCTCAAACCCCATTGAAACAACCAGATCATTTCCAACGTGAAGGCTTTGTTGATCCAGGACATCGTCTGACTTTCACAAAAAGGCAGAAGGCGTGGACATCAGTACTTCATGGAAAGTACATCGTGGACATCATGTAAAGAGCGGAATTCCGCTCCTCTTTCCATGACAAAAACTCCTGTAACAGTGGAATGTGCCGTTCATTTCTAAACTGGACGCTATCTTGATCTGGTATGTCGTCTGACTAGCACAGGAATTGTGAAAAGACGTGGACATCAGCACTTTATCGGCACATTGAGACAGACGTGCGGAGGAGCCGCATGGTGCAAAGCAACTGCCGTGATGAAGCCTCACAGGACATGTTGGGGCATGTCCAGCTCATGCTCAATTTCTCGGATAATCACACGACTGAAAAGCAACCGACAGCCGTCTGAAATCCACCTGAAAGCCGTCCTGTGAGACCAACACGGAGGTGGTTTTGTGCCGCGTAATGAACGGCTCCGTGGTGCGTCCCTCTGCTTTTCTTTCCATGAAAAAACTCCTGTAACAGTGGAATGTGCCGAAAAAGTGCTGATGTCCACGCCTTCTGCCTTTTTGTGAAAGTCAGACGACGTCCCAGATCAACAAAGCATTCACGTTGGAAATGATCTGGTTGTTTCAGCGGGGTTTGAGCCTGTCGATCGGCGCTCGGAGCGCGGCGCGCTCTCAGCAGTTGTGGGCGGTCTTTAAACCATCTGGATCACCCCTTAACCTGTGTAAACCCCATAAAATCGTCCCTGAAAGCCATATTAATTTTCTGAACAGTGTTCACCTGGAGGTCTCTAACAGTTTCTGGAAAAAAATTGATGCAGTAAAGCTCCAAATTGTTCAGACATTTATTCACAATAAAAAAATGACGAGAGGGCTGGACCAGTACTCACACAAAGCCTGCTCACAGGCGAATGACGCAACCGACAGGCGTGAAAAAACTCTCGCATGCGCACGAAGGTTCAAGCTTGGCTGATGCAATCACACGTGATTCAAATCCATATAGTTTTTGAAAAAAATAAAAAGGTCGGATACTTTTCTAACAGACCTCGTATTACTCTGTAACAAAGATGACAGACAGTGTTTGACATAAGCAGGATGTTATAAGGCAAACAGGAAGCGGATGCAGCTCACAATGATTCCAAGTGAAAATAATGGAGAAGCATCCTGAGCTTCTGGCATTTTTACATAAAACAAACACAATAACAATGTCTATAAACCCAGAGAATATATTCATGACCAGTGTGTCTCAAATGCATTTCTTCTGTTGTGAATGTACTGAGATTACCCATAATGCACTTTGTGGACGCAGCATGTCCACACTAAAACCTTCAAAATTAGTGCATTACTTTAAAACAAAAACATGATATTTTCACTTTATAAAACTTCAGATGTGACATTCATTTCAATAACTTGTCCGAAATTAGTTTAGTTAAAATTTCAACCATAAGTTAAAACTGCATGCCTCTGGATGACTTGGGTGATATTGCCAGTGAGTTAGTATGGGGTTAAAAGAGATTCTTTCTTTTCTGTGAGCAGTTCTCCTCTGCCTGCAGAGGATAGAGCAATTTCTCCTGGAAGTAGCTCTCCTCTGTTTGCAGAGGATGTAACTGTACATCTACTACAAAACATCTAACAGGTGGGTACCCAAATCTTTGATATCCATCCATCCATCCATTTTCTTCCGCTTTATCCGGAGTGGGGTCGCGGGGGCAGCAGCTCAAGCAATGCCGCCCAGACCTCCCAATCCACACACACCTCCCCCAGCTCCTCCGGGGGAACCCCAAGGCGTTCCCAAGCCAGCCGAGAGATGTAATCCTTCCAGTGTGTCCTGGGTCTTCCCCGGGGCCTCCTCCCAATGGGACGTGCCCGGAACACCTCTCCAGCGAGGCGTCCAGGGGGAATCCGGAAAAGATGCCCGAGCCACCTCAACTGACTCCTTTCGACGTGGAGGAGCAGCGGCTCGACTCCGAGCTCCTCCAGAGTGACCGAGCTCCTCACCCTATCTCTAAGGGAGCGCCCAGCCACCCTGCGGAGGAAACTCATCTCGGCTGCTTGTACCCGTGATCTCGTTCTTTCGGTAATGAGCCAAATCTCATGACCATAGGTGAGGATCGGAACGTAGATCGATCGGTAAATCGAGAGCTTTGCCCCCCTACTCAGCTCTCTCTTCACCATGACGGTCCGATACAGCGACCGCATCACTGCAGACGCTGCACCGATCCGTCTATCGAGCTCACGCTCCATCCATCCCTCACTCGTGAACAAGACCCCGAGATACTTAAACTCCTCCACTTGAGGCAAGGACACTCCACCGACCTGAAGAGGGCAAAGAACCTTTTTCCGGTTGAGAACCATGGCCTCGGATTTGGAGGTGCTGATTTTCATCCCGGACGCCTCACACTCGGCTGCAAACCGCCCCAGTGCATGCTGAAGGTCCTGATTTGACGAAGCCAACAGAACCACATCATCCGCAAACAGCAGAGACGAGATTCTGTGGTTCCCAAACCAGATCTCCTCTACACCCTGGCTGCGGCTAGAAATTCTGTCTGTAAAAATAATGAACAGAACCGGTGACAAAGGGCAGCCCTGGCGGAGGTCAACGTGCACTGGAAACAGGTTTAACTTACTACCGGCAATGCGAACCAAGCTCCTGCTGCGGTCGTACAGGGACGGGATAGCCCTTAGCAAAGGACCCCGTACTCCCGGAGCACTCCCCACAGGGTGCCCCAAGGGACACTGTCGAACGCCTTCTCCCGATTCACAAAACACGTGGACTGGTTGGGCGAACTCCCATGAACCCTCGAGCACCCGTTGGAGCGTGTAGAGCTGGTCCAGTGTGCTGCGACCAGGACGAAAACCACACTGCTCCTCCTGAATCAGAGGTTCGACCATCGGTCGAATTCTCCTCTCCAGTACTCTGGAATAGACCTTACCGGGGAGGCTGAGGAGTGTGATCCCCTATAGTTGGAACACACCCTCCGGTCCCCCTTCTTAAACAGAGGGACCACCACCCCGGTCTGCCAATCCAGAGGCACTGTCCCCGATCACCACGCGATGTTGCAGAGGCGTGTTAGCCAAGACAGTCCCACAACATCCAGAGACGTAAGGTACTCAGGACGGCTTTCATCCACCCCAGGAGCCTTGCCACCGAGGAGCTTTCTAACCACCTCGGTGACTTCTGCCTGGGTAATGGATGAGTCCGCCTCTGGGTCCCCAGTCTCTGCTTCCTCTTCAGAAGACATGACGATGGGATTGAGGAGATCCTTGAAGTACTCCTTCCACCGCCCAACATCCCCAGTCAGGGTCAACAGCTCCCCACCCGCACCGTAAACAGTGCCGATGGAGAGCTCCACATCCCAACAGCCAGGGGCTGTGAGCATGGACCGGGCCGCTGGGCCACCCGCCCTCGACCGCCACCCAATCCTCTCTGCACCCAACCCCCATGGTCCCCTCTGCAGGTGGTGATCCCACAGGAGGGCAGGCCCACATTGCTCCTTCGGGCTGAGCCCGGCCGGGCCCCATGGGCTAAGGCCCGACCACCAGGTGCTCGCGCGCGAGCCCCAACCCCAGGCCTGGCTCCAGGGTGGGACCCTGGCTCCGCCATATCGGGCGACGTCTTGGTCCTTGATCTTTCACTGGTCATGGAGGTTCTGAGCTGCCCTTAGTCTGACCCATCACCTAGGACCTGTTTGCCTTGGGAGACCCTACAGGGAGCACAAAGCCCCCGACAACATAGCTCCTAGGATCATCCGGGTACGCAAACACCCCCACCACGATAAGGTGGTAGCTAGAGGGGAGTCTTTGATATCAGATTTCATAAATGTTTGTAATTTTTAAGCTTAGTTCACCACGCCTGCAAAAATATGTTAGCAGTCTAAAAATTATCGGACCAAAATTTATCAGAAGACAATTAGTCTGCTGATGGTTTTCAAAATTATCTGAAAAGCTAATCCGATAATGAAAACATTAGCTTTGATAATTAGCGGTTAGCAGAACTGTGCCCACCACTGCTTTTAGAATTGATTTTAAAATTTTGTTTTTAAAGCTCTCAGCCCCTCGGTATCTGTCTGAGATCTAACAACCAATTGTTACTGGTTATAGGGCCTTTGTGGCTGTGGCCCCGAGGCTCTGGCACAGGGGTTTCAAAGTGTGGGAGAGTGAGCCCCCCCCCCTCCCCAGAGAACAAATGAATAGCTGCCCCCCCCCTCCACAACACACGTACACACAATTTCAATATCTTCGTGTGTTTTTATTCTTTTACACATCTTAAAAGTATTTATGCTTTTTAAAAGAGCTTTATTTTCTTTCACACATTTTACACCATTTTCAAACATTTTAAATATGTGCTTTTAAAGAACTTTCTATTCTTCTATTTTTATCTTTTGTCATATTTTAAACATTTTTTTTTTTTTACATTTAAACATCTCTGTTTTTAAACATCTTTGCCATAACCAACACATTTTAACATAAATAATAAGGGATTGGTATTGATAAGATTTTATTTATCGATTCTGCTTATCAATCCTATTCCGTATCGATCTGATTCCTTATCAGTACCTCTTGTGAATTTTTTTTGTGTACTAAAAGTTGGCTTTACAGGTTTTCTACAACCCCTGGCAAAAATTATGGAATCACCGGCCTCGGAGGATGTTCATTCAGTTGTTTAATTTTGTAGAAAAAAGCAGATCACAGACATGACACAAAACTAAAGTCATTTCAAATGGCAACTTTCTGGTTTTAAGAAACACCATACGAAATCAGGAAAACAAATTGTGGCAGTCAGTAACAGTTACTTTTTTAGACCAAGCAGAGGGAAAAAATATGGAATCACTCAATTCTGAGGAAAAAATTATGGAATCATGAAAAACAAAAGAACGCTCCAACACATCACTAGTATTTTGTTGCACCACCTCTGACTTTTACAACAGCTTGCAGTCTCTGAGGCATGGACTTAATGAGTGACAAACAGTACTCTTCATCAATCTGGCTCCAACTTTCTCTGATTGCTGTTGCCAGATCAGCTTTGCAGGTTGGAGCCTTGTCATGGACCATTTTCTTCAACTTCCACCAAATATTTTCAATTGGATTAAGATCCGGACTATTTGCAGGCCATGACATTGACCCAATGTGTCTGTTTGCAAGGAATGTTTTCACAGTTTCTGCTCTATGGCAAGATGCATTATCATCTTGAGAAATGATTTCATTATCCCCAAACATCCTTTCAATTGATGGGATAAGAAAAGTGTCCAAAATATCAACGTAAACCTGTGCATTTATTGATGATGTAATGACAGCCATCTCCCCAGTCCCTTTACCTGACATGCAGCCCCATATCATCAATGACTGTGGAAATTTACATGTTCTCTTCAGGAAGTCATCTTTATAAATCTCATTGGAACAGCACCAAACAAAAGTTCCAGCATCATCACCTTGCCCAATGCAGGTTCGAGGTTCATCACTGAATATGACTTTCATCCAGTCATCCACAGTCCATGATTGCTTTTCCTTAGCCCATTGTAACCTTGTTTTTTTCTGTTTAGGTGTTAATGATGGCTTTCGTTTAGCTTTTCTGTATGTAAATCCCATTTCCTTTAGGCGGTTTCTTACAGTTTGGTCACAGACTTTGACTCCAGTTTCCTCCCATTCGTTCCTCATTTGTTTTGTTGTGCATTTTTCGATTTTTGAGACATATTGCTTTAAGTTTTCTGTCTTGACGCTTTCATGTCTTCCTTGGTCTACCAGTATGTTTGCCTTTAACAACCTTCCTATGTTGTTTGTATTTGGTCCAGAGTTTAGACACAGCTGACTGTGAACAACCAACATCTTTTGCAACATTGCATGATGATTTACCCTCTTTTAAGAGTTTGATAATCCTCTCCTTTGTTTCAATTGATATCTCTCATGTTGGAGCCATGATTCATGTCAGTCCACTTGGTGCAACAGCTCTCCAAGGTGTGATCACTGCTTTTTAGATGCAGACTAACGAGCAGATCTGATTTGATGCAGGTGTTAGTTTTGGGATTAAAATTTACAGGGTGATTCCATAATTTTTTCCTCAGAATTGAGTGATTCCATATTCCATATAGAGCAGTGCAGCGTTTGGAGCTGTGCCAACAGAACGGAGGATGATTCTCGTTTCTTGCTCGCAACCAGGCAGGAGTCCCAGTTAGTGACTTTAATTAGCGCCAAAGTGACTCACGATTGACATTTTTAAATGGCTTTGAGAGGGGTTAAGAAGCGGACTTGCCGCTTCTGAAAAGGAGCGACGCAATGAACCAACAAAGCAGTGGGTCAGAGCACTGCTTCGTTGCTTCAAGAACAGCCACTGCAGAAGCGGTCAATTACAGACCCACTGCAGGGTCTGTAGTCAACATAGAGAAATTATCATTTTCCTCAAAACCAACAGCCGCTCTGAAGGACAGATAAGGGACTTGTTAAGCAAAAAGTCTATTGATGGTGGTGGATCGAATCATTTCTTAATGATTCTGAAAAAGAACCGGTTCATGATACCCATCCCTCGTGCCCTCACAGTTTGAAAACCACTGCTCTGGAACAATGTGCCTCTGTGTATCTGCTCTGTGGTATCAGTTGAGTTTTTTAAATCATCTTTAAAAACATCTTTTTTTTCCCCTGATGTTTGATCAAGTCTAAGTGGCTCATTTTATTTGGCAAATTTGTAACTTTATTACCTTTAATTTTATGTTCTGTTTATAGTATCATGTTTGCTTTATTGTGTACCATTTATTGATTTGGTGATTGGAATATGTATAGCACTTTGGTTGTTTCAAATGTGCTTTATAGATAAAGTTTGAGTTGAGTATTAGCTTGTCTTTAATTGTTGAGTCTAAACACGGTTTCTCTTTACCGTTTCAGTGCTTCAGCCGCTCACTGCCAATGTGTCTGAAAAAAGCAATGGCCGACAAGTTCAAGCAGTTCTCGGAGTACCAGCTGGCCAAATACAACACACGTAAACATCGCTGCAAACACAACCGCAACAGGCGAAACAAAAAGGTACAGCAGCACACGTTTGAATAAAAAAAAAAAAAAGTCCATCGTTTAGTTCAGTGCTGACGCTAATGCTAAACACAGTTTTACACTTGGTATTTGCCATAAATGTGTTTCTGCTTTTCTATGTATGTGTCATTCTGTTTAATTCATTTTTTATAGATATATTAACCATGGTAAATAAAAATGAATCCATAATACCAGGGGTTGTTTTTCTTTTTTGCTTTCTTTCTTTCCTTTTGGTGCAAAATGTGTTGGTGGCTTTTTTTTTTATTATTTATCTTATTTTTATGACAGCAGATTTAGTTAATATTAACTTTATCATAGTTTCCACATGATGCTTTGCTGCACGCACCTTGTCTGATTTCCAGAAACCGACTGATGAGCGGCTGAGTCAGTGGGCCAACATGCTGAGATCGAACACAACCATTCTGAAGAAGTTTGTAAGTACTTTCTTTCTGTTTCTTTCTTAGAATGAATATAAAAATCATGAAACAGTCATTTTTGTCCTATAAGTAAGTTTAATTCAGGATAGTCTCCACATCATATTTAATTATATGTAATTTGGCTTTCATCAAAAGTACAAAAGGAAACCTATAAGTAAATTTCAAGGAGGTTTTAAAAAAAAAAAGGTTTGTATATTTAAATAAGACCATTGTGACATGAACCCACTGCAGGTATTTATTTTTTAATTGTACTTAAATTGTACTGTAATTTTGTAAATACAGTATGGACAGTTGTAGATGTGAGACTTTTGATATGTGTGGATATACTTTTTAATTTTGTTGTTGTGATTCCTGCTTTCTTCTGCACCTGGAAAATATGTTGTTCATTCGAGGTGTCTTTCTTGGATCTCTTCCAGGATCTGATTACATGAGGTTTTATGTCTCGCTGTAATAAAAGCACACTTTAAAAACACGAGTTAAAAATAATAAATTGTGTATTATATTAAGACAGACTATGAAAAGGTCAGAACTCCACTTCTTGGAGCAATTTTATCATTTTTACATTTACACTTTTTCAGCCAAAGTTTACGGCATCTTTCATATCTGCTTCATTCATTCATATTGGTCAGTTTAATTTTGGCTGTCAGCTCTGCACATGCTGCTGGGTTTTACCTGTGCAACAGTGTGCAGTTTTTTTTCTTTATTCATTTGGTACTTTGGTGCATCAGTGGCAAACTTTGGGTTTAGCAGAATAAAGTTTGGTTAAGTTCTGCTTTGACAGGTAAGGTGTTGTTTGCTGTAATTCTTCAGACACCAGTGTTCAGCCAGGTGAATCATTAGGGTGTCTGTCTGTCTGTCTGTCTAGCTGCAGGTAGAGGCCAGCCCGACAGTGGTGGATAAAAAGCAGAGTGAGTTCAGTTTGAAGAAAATGATCCAGAGGCTCCACATTAAAGAACCAGCTGAACACGTTATGGCCATTCTGGGCAGGAAGTAAGACAACATGCCCTCATCATCTCTGCACACAACGACTGAAGTGTTTTCACACAAAACTACTCACTTTCTACTTTTTGTAAATTTAAGAAAAAAAAAAAAGCGGTCAGAAAATGTCCTGGTTCTGGATGCATTGGCTTAAAAACAAGTCTACTATTGCCTCATAAATGTTATGCTTGAACCAGGTATCCCGCAGACGCGAAGTCCTTCATCCGCAGCGGCCTGCAGGGTGTTTGGGACCACCAGCGAGCCGGCCAGCGAATGAAGCTAAAAAATCCCGAGACGTGGGAACGGCTGCTCAGCAACGAGGGCAACAAACCTGCCACCTGGGAGAAACTCATAGGTCGACGTTCACACCTATTCATTCATTTTTTGAAAATCTTAAATGTCAACATTTGAAATGAGCCTTTTTTTATTTATCTAAAAAACAAACAAACAAACAAACAAACTTGTGTTTCGCAACACAGAAATGTCCGTGTAGCACTGGGTTAGAAGCAGCAGGGGGCTTGATGGCCGCCAGACGCTAAGCTACATTCAAAACCACACACATTAAGAGAGAAGGAAGACGTCTGCTCCAGTCATGTCAAATCCTATCCACAGGGTTGTGAGGACTTTATGTCCACCAAGGACATGATAAAATAATCTGTCTGTCTGACTGACTGTTAGCAGGATTATGTCAAAGCTACTTCATGGATTTTGATGAGATTTTCACCACAGATAGATATTAGGGCATGGAAGACTCCACTGAATTTTGGAGGGGATCTGGATCCGAATCTGGATTCTGGATCAAGATTTTTCTTTATGTAGGCTTTGAAGGATTACATCAAAACTACTTCACAGATTCTCACCAAATTTGCACCACAGATAGATATTAGGGCATGGAAGACTCCACTGAATTTTGGAGAGGATCCAGATTGGCGGACGTCAGAAATCTCTGATCACTCTAGTTTCAGTTTTGTAACATAACTACTGCTCAACAATTAGAAAGTACCATATTTTCCAGAGTACAAGTCGCACCCTTTTTTAAGCCCCTTGAATAGGAAAAACTCATATGTCTCATCGGGGTATAAATCACACCCTTTTTTCTGTATTATCAGCTCTTTAGTTTTATGCTTTGTACCTTTTATTATTGAGATTTATTCTTTCATTATTGGAGTTGATTTAGTTTACTGCTTTGATTTCTGACAAAGTCCTGTATAAATAGTCATCATAACAATAATGATGAAAAATGTGACGTATAATATTTTAAGCCATAAGCGTGATGTTTGTGGAATTTTAATGTGATCCTTCATATTTTCTGGAAATAGCTTGGAAAAACTAAAGTTTGTTCCACACAGTGTTCATCATTTGGTGATTTCTGACCGAATGGACTAAAGAGTCTGTACAGGACGTTAGATCTCCGTGTGTCGGCAGTGTCATGCTCGGTTATTTTTAACACGCTGACTTGTAATGTCTCCTGTGCAGATAACGGGTCTCTTCCCTTCATGGCCATGCTGAGGAACCTGAGGAACATGATCACTCAGGGCATCAGTGAGCAGCATCACCAGAAGATTCTCCACAGACTGAGCAATAAGGTGGGAGGTGCATGGAAGCACTTCTTAGTTTTGCTATTTTTGTTTCTTACATTGAGATGTTAATGATGGATTTCCCCCATTAACACAAACATGATTTTGATGTGGTTGTAGAACGCGGTTATTCAGAGCCGACAGTTTCCCTTCAGGTTCCTCGCTGCCTACAAAGTCGTCATGGAGCTGAGAAAATTGGGTGAGACAAACATGTATCAAGTAGCATTAAATCTTTTGTCTGAAATCCATCTTAAAGCTATCGGGTCTTTCACATTTCACAAAACTGGGAAAATTTAAGTTCTCCTGAATTCCAAGCATTATGATTTAGGTTTATTTTTTGTAGCATGTTGCAAAATTACAGCTCATTTTAATGAAGAGGACATGTTTGTCTGGGGGGAAATTCCATAGTAAATATTGTTTTCCTTCATCGCCGTCATGCAGAATAACTACAGGAAGAACTGCATGTGTGAATTTTGAGATTACCTGTGACCCATTTTACATTAGCATCCATAAGATCTCTTGTAAGTCACTTCCAAACCTACTAAATGTTGGTTATATCAATTCAATTTTTTTTTTAGTTTATATAGCACCAAATCACAACAAAGCTGCCACAAGGTGCTTCACACAAGGAAGGTCGCACCTTACTAAGTCCCCCTTCACACATACTACAAATCAGGGCGAATCACGGTGGAACAGCGTGTATGAGCAAACCATGAAAACGTTGAGCCGACGGGCAGGTGTGAATGATCTCGCTGTGGCGATTTCGTGCACTCAATGGTGTCGTGCATGAGCCCGCTGCATGTTGTGATCTGACGGTCCGGATCACCTGGGGTAGCCTGTCAATGTGCGTGCTGTGCGCTTGCTCACTGCAGCCGGTCACAACAGCAACATGTTTTTATGTATGTCCACATGAGGACAGCAAGCACACACACGCGTGTTTGTCAAAACACGATACCTGTTTTGCAGCTGTAACGTCCAGGAACAGAGATGTCAACAGCCACGCCACCTGTCTGTTCAGCGCACAGACCGTGTCACTCTATGATAAGAGGAGAGGCACCTCGCTTGTGGGGGCGCGACCACATGCATGCAAAAAATACAGAAATTAGCCGTATCATTGTAAAACATGCAGTGCTCAAAGCATGTAGAAAAAAGACACGGTTTATAGTCTGGAAATTACGGTAAATAAAACTAAACTGTGCAAAGAAAACAAACTGCATGTTGTCTTTTAAAATGGTTGTAACGAGTCTTAAACTTATCAGCCATGTATATGATTGGATAGTTTAAATAATCAAATGTCTAAAATCTGTCAATGTGTTGGCAACATAACTCTGATTTTTTTTTTTTTTAAAGCATATAAATAAAACCACCTCTTTACTGTTTTTCAAGCCAAGCAGTCTCAACAGGAGGTCCCCCCTGTGAAGGAGATCTTGAAGGGCATCTTGAAGAACATACCCAAGAGTAATCGATTCAAGCATCTGGACTGGGACAGCGCCAAAACTCGGAGGATGAGGGTGGCGCTGGGAGTGCCCTTTGTTTATCGAATATATAACATGAAGAAGGCTCAGCTGCAGAAGGCCAAGTATGTTTTCAGTGAACCCACAAAGGAAGTTGTTTTCACCTGAGTCTTTGTTGGCAGGATTGCTGAGAAATTTTGACTTTTTTTTTTTTTTTTTTATTGAACTCATTTGAGACTCCTTTATTTTAAGGTGTTCACTCTGTTTTCTCAGATAATTTCACTTACATTTATTGAAATTCATTGGTTTTCAGCCAGGTGGAGTGAGTTCTCTTGTCTCCATTAATTTCCTGTCTAAACTCATGAAGCTAAATCTCCTGATGGTTCAACATGCACGACTCTGTCACTGGTCTGATTAACGGTCACTCAAAGAAATGAAGTGCTGCTAATGGTGGAGTATCTGACATCACACAAAGGTGTTTACAGCACTTTTTCCATGAGGGCGTTCACAAATTCCTTCAGATGACTCTCTGTTCGCGTTAATCAAAAGGAAGCACAAGTGGGAACGAAGCCTGCAGATTAGACGACTATTTTGTTGGGTTTTTTAGTGGCATCTCTGGCCGTACTCACCATCCAAGAACCACCAGGATGGTGTGCTCAGCAATGGCAGTGGAGAAGAGAAAAAGCTCAGTGAATAAAGACATTTTTGTTTAAAAAATGGCTCAAAATTAATTTATTAGTGTTAAAAAAGTAAAAGTTTAGATAAAAAGTGCATTCATCATACAAATACAACAATAAGTGAGCAAGATCAATATTTGCATAGAAGTTTATTTTATTTATTTATTAAATTTGTGGGCAACCAAGCAGAATCTCTTTTTTTCAAATGTTTTTCCTCGTCTCTTCAGGAAATGGCGTCCATTGGGGTGGTGGTGGGGGGGCATGCTTTGAATGCTACAGCAGGGTGGAATTTTCACTCAAACTCCTGAGGAAATTGAGCAACTCCATGTACCAGAGATAACGTCACAGCCGCGGCGGCCCCCTTTGAGACGGCTGAGACAATGAATATTACTAATATTGAATATGCAGCTTTAAATGAATTTTAAAAAGGCCTTACTGCTATATGTGGTATACATGTATTCACATTCTACGTACAGTTAGTTCAGTTAGCAGCACCACCATCAGTAAAAATATCTATTTATTGTAGCTGAAAAGACATTAGCTTAGCTCTGCTTTGGTATAGGCAAAGTATTTGATGAGCCAAATTATGATAAAATATAACACACAATGATAAAATACCCTTGGCCGTGTGAGCATTGTGGCTTTATAATTGCCAGTTGTTTAATTAATTAAGATGGTATTGTGTACAATTTGTACATGTTCAAATCATCATTTGTTCAAGTTGTGCAAATCAAGGAATATTTGTAGATCACCCTCAGTGCATCTGCACTTAGTTCGCCCTGTTGGGGTTTCAAATCTTGCAAAACGTATGAGAGTTTGACGCTTTAACATTGAGAACTGCTGCACACGGACAATAGCTTGAATATCGCAACATAAAACTCTTTGTATATTATTCCTAAAACTCTGGTGAATATAGTATCTGGGTTTTTAGACGTTATTGTTTTATGTAAACCTGTGAAAAGCTCAGGTTGTTTCTCCGTTATTTTCAGTGGGACTTGCTTTTCTTGTTCATGTCCTTCTGGGGGAAAGTGAAGTTTGCTCTTTAACGTCCTGCTTATTGTCCTTTATAGCACTGTTTGAGCTCCTTGTTCCAGAGTAATATATATGTGTCTGAAATTTGGTTTGTGTTCATGAAGTTCCCTGCAGGTTAAATGTAGCAGACACCGATTATTTGGAATATTTGTCTTAGCAAGTTTTCAGGGTCTCATACAGCAGTCTCTTGATGAAAAGCATAAATTACATTTTTGTAGGATAATGTTCATTTGCAATTGTCCTCATGTGGATTCTCTTTGTTGTTTAGATGACAGTGACTCTCTGGTGCAAGGGATTATGGGATATCTCAATAGGGGGAATAATGAGACAGATTTAACTCCATAGGAAGTTATCTTTGAGTTACATCCACAGAATGTCTTGTAAATGACGCCAGAGGTGTTATCAGGTTACAAAAATAGCATTTTCAGTTTTGGAAGGTTTAATTTCTTGCTAGCTTGTACATAATATCCCAGAAACAAAGCAGTTAGCAAGTTGCTAAACCAGGAAGTGACATCACTATGCTATCCACTGTAAAATGTCTTATACAGTGAGGAAAATAAGTATTTGAACACCCTGCAGTTTTGCAAGTTCTCCCACTTAGAAATCATGGAGCGGTCTGAAGTTTTCAGCTTAGGTGCATGTCCACTGTGAGAGACAAAAAATTTTATATAATTTAATGGTATGTTACTGCTGCAAATAAGTATTTGAACACCTGTGAAAATCAATGTTAATATTTTGTACAGTAGCCTTTGTTTGCAATTACAGAGGTCAAATGTTTCCTGTAGTTTTTCACCACGTTTTCACACAATGCAGCAGGGATTTTGGTCCACTCCTCCATACAGATCTTCTCAAGATCTTTCAGGTTTGGAGTTTCAGCTCCCCTCCAAAGATTTTCTATTAAGTTCAGGTCTGGAGACTGGCTAGGTCACTCCAGGACCTTGAAATGCTTCTTACGGAGCCCCTCCTTAGTTGCCCTGGCTGTGTGTTTGGGGTCATTGTCATGCTGAAGACCCAGCCATGACCCATCTTCAATGTTCTTACTGAGGGAAGGAGGTTGTCTGCCAAAATCTCACCACACATGACCCCTTCCATCCTCCCTTCAATACGGTGCAGTCGTCCTGTCCCCTTTGCAGAAGAGCACCCCCAGAGTATGATGTTTCCACCGCCATGCTTCACGGTTGGGATGGTTTTCTTGGGGTTGTTCTCATCCTCTAAACATGGTAAGAGGAGTTGATTCCAAAAAGCTCTATTCTGGTCTCATCTGACCACATGACCTTCTCCCATGCCTCCTCTGGATCATCCAGATGGTCACTGGTGAACTTCAAATGGGCCTGGACATGTGCTGGCTTGAGCAGGGGGACCTTGCTGCCCTGCAGGATTTTAAACCATGACAGCATCATGTGTTACTAATATAATCTTTGTGACTGTGGTCCCAGTTCTCTTCAGGTCAGAATGTGAATTTTGAATGAGAATTTAAACAGAATGTGACTTTTAATCCTCTTAAAATAGGTCAAGGTTAGCCATCTTTGACCTTGTCCAAAATCTGTGTCCCAAGAATGTTCCCTGTGAATTTGACAGTAACAGGACTGGACTCATGCTGAGCACGGATGGACGAAAAGCCTTGAAAATAGCTGATGGCCATATTTTGGCCTCGGATAAAAATGTATTTCAAAGACCTGGTGTGTTTGTCTGGATGTCCAGTGCTGGAGAAGGTCAAGGTGATGCCCATGCTTCACCTGGTTACAGCAGATAAAAGAAGAGGTGATAATGGATGCTTACTTTAGAGAGGTGGGGTTGGGCTGGTTTGTCTCCTTGGGTGGTTGCCATCCAGGACTGAAGGTGCTTCCATAGTGTCATGGATGTGCCCAGACCTGACTGTGCAGAACATGTACTGCGTATATGGACAGTAGCCTTTTTATTTTTTTTAAATCTGTGTCCAGTCAGAGGAACTTCACTGTTGAGCTGTTGGATCGTTACCGCAAAGCTCTGGACACGGCCATCCAGATCTCCTGTCGCTACAACATTCCTCCTCTCCCTGGAAGGACTCTGATCCTAGTCTCTGCCAGGATGACACATGACGCAGACTGGTCTAAGAAACAAGACTTCTGCCTCCCTCAAGACTCCGAGGAGGAGAGCGAAGAGACAGAAGATCAAGAGGGTGATGGGGGGAGGAAGAAGAAGGAAAAGGACTCTCTGACTCCTTCTGTAAGGACTGCTTTTATGTTCTGGAATACAAAGGAAGGCTGAAGTACGAGGTGCCTGCGTTTTTAACAGTCTTCATGGTGTTCTTCTCTCAGCTGACAGAGATGGCGGTCTTGCTCTCTCTGATGATCAGAAGCCGCTCTGAGGATGGTCTTCTCTACTTGTATGACTGGTGTTGCTGTGAACAAGTGAACCTGAAGTCTGATGTCCTTCTGGAAAATGTCAAGACTGTGATGAAGCACATTGAGGTGCAGTGCTTTTGTTTAAATATATCTGCATTCTTTTGGTTGTATATTGTCATGATGCCATGTCTTAATATTTTTTTATTTTGACCTATGCAATTCTCATTTATTCATTTTTTTTTTTTTTTTTTTTTTTTTTTTGTCTGTGTGATTTCTATGGCTATTTTGTGCAGTGCTTTGTATGCACAACTGAAAATGCTACAAAAATGTTTTTGTTTTTTTTTTTCCCACCCCCCAACAGACACTTGTAAGTGGATCTACTGAGAATGAAGACAACTCCCTCTCCAGACTGTTAACCAAAAAAAACAAGGTTTGTTCATGTGTGTCGCTTCATTATCAGCCATTTTTCTGAATTTGATTTCAGTTTATTCAATCAAAATGACAGTTCTGGGACTTTACTAAAATAAATACAGTACTGTGCAAATGTTTTAGGCACATTTTATGCACCATAAAAGCATTAATATTATGACAACCTGATAAATATTCATAAATAAAGGAAATGTGTGATGAATTTCAACTTTGATCATGGTTATGAAAATTGGGTTCTATTTCCATGTGATTTTTAAGTCACACCTGTATATAAATCATAGGACCTGAAAAACGCAACTTGAAGTCGAGTAATTTTGTTTTAAAATCATTTTAATATTACACAATCATTTGCAGCTGTTTGTGTGCTATTCTACTGACCAGTATACTTAAAAGAAATTATTATTGTGGAAGAAAAGAAATTATATATAGCTCAGATATATTCACTTTTATTGGAACTGATTTTTGTATTGACATGCCCATTAAAAAGGGGGCGGGGCATCAAACACTACTTTCAGAACTCTGGGATGCCTAAAACCTTTGCACAGTACTGTATGTGTCTATATTATGGCTGTCAAAATAATGTATTATTTTACATTGATTAATTACAGCACCTATGAGTGTTTTTATTTATTTGAGTCAATTAATTTGCACTTTAATCCTCTTTTGTTTTGGCGTCACTGACTTGGTCTGTAAAGTGTTTTTGGGACCAATAACTGGTTCAGTTGTCTGTGCCTTTGGATCAGGGGTAGGCAACCTGTTCCAGAAAGAGCCATGAGGGTGCAGGTTTTCTTTGCAGCCACTGACTCCACCAGGTGATTTTACTGATTAATATCACTTTGAGCAGATGGAATCAGTTAATCAGTGAAATCACCTGGTGGAGTCAGTGGCTGCAAAGAAAACCTGCACCCTCATGGCTCTTTCTGGAACAGGTTGCCTACCCCTGCTTTGGATACTTTTTTCTTTTTCTTTGTTGCTGTTTAAACAACAGCATCAGACCGTTTTGTTTTTTAATCTTCCCAAGGAAAAATAACGCTGTTAGCACATCTATAGTGCGCGGATTAGCTTTAAATACTTTTCATACCAAAGTAGCTTTCTGAAGTAACTGTCACTGTTAAACCTCAAATATGGAAGTTTTTGCGTTTACCGACGTTCACACGTACTGCTTTAACTGTCATTAGCTAACAGCCCCACGACGCTCTGGCAGCTTTAAAAATGTTTGAATCATGATGTTCATCCAGAGTTTAATGTTCAATGGACCCATTTAAAAATGAAATGTCTTTGATTATTAAAGGGGTCACATTATGCCAAATCAGTCTTTTACATTTTCATGTTTGATATTTAATGTTCGTCTCCAAAGTCACACAATTCTGAGTGTTTCACACACATTTGGTTGATTTTTAAGAAGAATTTATGATTGACACAACTCTGACATGTAACAAAAAATAACCCAGATGCTCTAATCTTCCCTCAGATTATTAAAAGGCCCCAACCACACACACCATCTTAATTTAAGTGAAATAATAATAAAAAAATACAGTTTGTAGTGCAGCAATAAATCATGCTCAGTATGTTCATCTCCCCCCCTCAGCCCCAACCAGTTCCAGCAGAAGACTGCCCCTCCCTGAGCCTGGTTCTGCTGGAGGTTTCTTGATGTTAAAAGGGAGTTTTCCTTCCCACTGTCGCCAAGTGCTTGCTCACAGGGGGTCGTTTTGACCGTTGGGGTTTTTCTGTAATTATTGTATGGCTTTTGCCTTACAATATAAAGCGCCTTGGGGCGACTGTTTGTTGTGATTTGGCGCTATATAAATAAAATTGATTTGATTTAATGTTCATGATGCCCCATTTCAAATTCATTGACTGCACTATTTTTACTTTTTTGAAAAATATTTTTGTAATTTTTTGTTTGTCATGTTTCAGAATTTGAGGCTTGATACGTTTAAAAAAAAATTATACATGCAGTTAATTTGATACATGCAATTTGATTAACTTAACTTAATATGAGTAACTTAATTTTTTAAATTGCCTGACATATGTATGTATGTATGTATGTATATGTGTGTATTTGAACACCCTGCGGTTTTGCAAGTTCTCCCACTTAGAAATCATGGAGGGGTCTGAAATTTTCATCTTAGGTGCATGTCCACTGTGAGAGACATAATCTAAAAAAAAAATCCGGAAATCACAATATATGATTTTTTTTTAAATAATTTATTTGTATGTTACTGCTGCAAATAAGTATTTGAACACCTACCAACCAGCAAGAATTCTGTCTCTCACAGACCTGTTAATTTTTCTTTAAGAAGCCCTCTTATTCTGCACTCTTTACCTGTATTAATTGCACCTGTTTGAACTTGTTACCTGTATAAAAGACACCTGTTCACACACTCAATCAATCACACTCCAACCTTTCCACCATAGCCAAGACCAAAGAGCTGTCTAAGGACACCAGGGACAAAACTGTAGACCTGCACAAGGCTGGGATGGACTACAGGACAACAGGCAAGCAGCTTGGTAGAAGACAACAACTGTTATGATTATTTATTAGAAAGTGGAAGAAACACAAGATGACTGTCGGTCTCCCTCGGTCTGGGATTCCATGCAAGATCTCACTTTGTGGGGTAAGGATGATTCTGAGAAAGCTCAGAACTACACAGGAGGTACACAGGACCTGGTCGATGACCTGAAGAGAGCTGGGACCACAGTCACAAAGATTACATTAGTAACACATGATGCTGTCATGGTTTAAAATCCTGCAGGGCAGCAAGGTCCCCTTGCTCAAGCCAGCACATGTCCAGGCCCATTTGAAGTTCACCAGTGACCATCTGGATGATCCAGAGGAGGCATGGGAGAAGGTCATGTGGTCAGATGAGACCAGAATAGAGCTTTTTGGAATCAACTCCACTTACCATGTTTAGAGGATGAGAACAACCCCAAGAAAACCATCCCAACCGTGAAGCATGGGGGTGGAAACATCATACTCTGGGGGTGCTCTTCTGCAAAGGGTACAGGACGACTGCACCGTATTGAAGGGAGGATGGATGGGGTCATGTATTGCGAGATTTTGGCAAACAACCTCCTTCCCTCAGTAAGAGCATTGAAGATGGGTCATGGCTGGGTCTTCAGCATGACAATGACCCCAAACACACAGCCAGGGCAACTAAGGAGGGGCTCCGTAAGAAGCATCTCAAGGTCCTGGAGTGGCCTGGCCAGTCTCCAGACCTGAACTCAATAGAAAATCTTTGGAGGGAGCTGAAACTCCAAACCTGAAAGATTTGGAGAAGATCTGTATGGAGGAGTGGACCAAAATCTCTGCTGCAGTGTGTGAAAACTTGGTGAAAAACTACAGGAAACATTTGACCTCTGTAATTGCAAACAAAGGCTACTGTACCAAATATTAACATTGATTTTCAGGTGTTCAAATACTTATTTGCAGCAGTAACATACAAATAAATTATTAAAAAATCATACATTGTGATTTCTGGATTATTTTTTTTTTAGATTATGTCTCTCACAGTGGACATGGACCTAAGATGAAAATTTCAGACCCCTCCATGATTTCTAAGTGGGAGAACTTGCAAAACCGCAGGGTGTTCAAATACTTATTTTCCTCACTGTATATATATGTGTGTGTGTGTGTGTGTATATATATATATATTTAATGTGTGTGTAAATAAATAAGCATTTTATAATGTTATGTTGTCCTATTTGTGTATTTATTAAAAAGAGGATTACTGCATTTTAGAGTTGATTAAATAAACAGTTTCATCCATCATTCAAACACTGTCTGGAGTCCACCCAGTGTCTGTGAATGAATGTTGGGCTGTGGACCTGGTGCATTTTGCGTCTTTGATTGGACATCAGGTTGATGTGTTGACACACTGTCTCCTTCTGATCAAAGGCCGTCTTTGCTTTTCTTTCTCAGGTGGACAACATCATCGTGCTGTCTGACTCCTGGATTAATTCTCAAGTTCAGTGGGGCATCAATAACTACGTGAAGAACATCAACAATAAAGTCTTCATCATGAAAGTCTTCACATCACAATAGTAATTTTTTTTCTTTTTCATATTTCTCTTTGAAAACAGATTTGTGGGTTTTAAAGTTTTGAGTCATATTCTCACCAGAAGAGAAGGGAATGGTGACTAACCTGTAAAAATGCCACAAACTCAAGTTTTACTGGCTCATCTTCTCAATCGGTTTCTGCTTGTGTCCTCAATATGTTAATTACTTTGACTTGATGCAGTGCCAACGACAAAACGGACAAGAACTGTACGGTGGTGAAAAGTTTGAGTGAACAGCTGCTCAGGTAAAAACACAAGTTACTGGTTTGGACCGTGCAAATGGAAGAAATGTCCTTTCCAGATGCACATTGACACAAAGTTTTAACAGCTGGTGTTTAATTTCTGACCAGGTTTGTGGCTGAGCGGGGATCATCCAGGCTTCTGGACCACGTGGAGCATTTGGATAAGATATACAACATTCCACCACCAGAGGGAGGCAAATGTCCTGAAACCACAAGCAGCATTCTCTCACTTCCAGCCAGCCCTAAATTAAGGTATGTCCCCAGGGACAGACAAAGCTGTCTCAGCGAGATGCCATGTGCATAGCTTATGGTTTGGATCTTTTCAAGGTAGTCAAGGCCCTTTGCATCACCTTCCCCACACAGATAAACCACTTTAGCCTCCTTCTGCGTGAGTTTCAGACCTCTGTGTCACGGTGATGCATCCAGAACCTCACAATGGATCAGGAAACATTCAGTGAAATGAGCTGGTTTTCCATTAACATGATGACCCTGGTGGAGCCTTAATGTGAGAAATTTGAAACCTTTGATATTCCAGGCTGGTAGCAGAATGTCCTCAACTGTCTCATAGAAGATTTCAGCTACATTAGCTGTTCTTGTGTTGATGGTAATGGATGTTTTCCATGCTGGTGGTAGTTGTAGGCAGTGGTGAGCACGGATAACAAAAAATTAACTTTGATAACAGATAATCAGATAACTGAAAAGTTATCTTCGATAAAGTTAAAACAATAAACCATCCAAAAATGTATTGGAAATGACAGATAACCGATAAAATCCAGTATTGTCTCTGGTACACTTGCAACTACTAACAAGCTGATTTTGAGTTTTAACACCACATCACTTTTGGAAGCATCAAAAGCAACAACAGACCCATACAATGAGTCAGCACTTCTGTCTTTGAGCATCCTGCCCCCTGCTGGAAGCTTCTGTTTACTACACAGCTTCCAGCACAGAAGCAACTGAGAGGAACTGCAAAGCTCAACTCTACTCAATCACAACACTGCCATCAGGCTGAGGTCTTGGAAAATAAAGCAATGCTGAGTTATGGTTTGGTGTATAAATAAAATGAATACTGATAGAATAACTCCATTAATGTCAATTCTGTCATTTGTGCAAAGTTAAAATATAAGGTATATCTTTTAATGTTGAATAATGCACTAATTCTGAGGTTTTGTAACAAACACAGACAGATGGCATTCTGGGTAAAATGTGTCTCTGCTCACACTGATTGGATGATTCATTCTGTGCAAACCAACACGTTAATGTGATGTGTGTCATGTGTGCTGGTGTTTACAGATAAATGTCCTTTTGTAAAATATACCATTTTTTTATTTGTAAATACAGGCATTTTAAAAAAAAGCCAAGTTGTAATTAGATAACCATCTCATATAACTGGTGTCAAAATAAATAGAACACTGCCATTCACCCTATTGATGTATCCCATAATCCCTTGCGTGCCAGAGAGTCGCTGCAGTCGACAACAACATATAGAGAATCAACACGATGAAAGTTGTAAATTAATATTATACTACAAAAATGTATCTCTTTTATGCTTTTCATCACATTAATAGACTGCTGCATGATACCCTGAAAACTTGCTCTAACAATTATAACAAATAATCCGCGTCTGCTATGTTTAATCTGCGTGGAATTTAATAAACGCAAACCGAATTTCACACACATATATATATATATATATATATATATATATATATATATATATATATATATATATATATATATATATATATATGGAACAAAGAGGACAAACAGTGTTGTAAAGAACAATAATCAAGTCGTTAAAGAGCAAACTTCACTTTCCCCCAGAACGACATGATCAGGAAGCGATTGTAGCTCACAGCAGCTCCCATTGGAAAATAATGGAGAGACAGACTGTGATTCTCACATGTTTACATAAAATAAACACAATAACAATGTCTAGAAACCCAGAGAATATATTCATAAGAGTTTTAGGCACAATATAAAAATAGTTTTATTTTGCGATGTTAATGGTGTTGTCCGTGTGCAGCCCGATCAGAGCGTATCAATGCAGTTCTCAATGTTTTTTTGTTGTTGTTGCTTTTTTTTTTTAAACTTTGTCTCCCATTGAGAGTTTTTGTAAATTAAGTTTGAAAGAAAAAAAAAAGCTTCTGTTTACATTTTGCTTCTGGAAACACAAGTCCGACATGTGGTTTTTGAACGTACAATGAAAATGTCAGCCCAGCTTCAGTTTGAATACTGCCATGAACACTACTGGCCAGTAGATGGCAGTAGAGACCTTGAAAACTTGCAAACACAAAATTCCAGATAATCTGTGTTGCTACTTACTTGCTACGTTTAAGATACGTGGATTTTAATAAAAACAAACAATAAAAATGTCTATAAACTCAGAGAATATATTCACATGAGTTTTAGGCACCAGACTGTTGTCCTGATCAGTGTGTCTGAAATGCATTTCTCCTGTCGTGAACGTAGTGAGATTACCCTACCCATAATGCACCTGGACACATCATGTCCCCCACTAAAACCTTAAAAATCAGCGCATTACTTTAAAACGTATATCTGATATTTTCACTTTATAGAACTTCAGAAGTGATGTTAATTTAAATAAGTTGTCCGAAATACGTTAAATGTATGCCTCTGGATGACTCGGGTGATATTGGCCGCGTGTCAGTATGGGGTTAGAAAAATTTTTTTTTTTTTTTTTGGTGAACAATTCTCCCTTACCTGCAGAGGATAGAGCGGTTTCTTCTAAAAACAGCTCTCCTCTTTTTGCAGAGGGTAGAACTATACATCTGTTCATTTTTGTTTACCACGTTAACGGTCTAAAAGTTATCAGACAAAAATTTATCGGAAGATAATTAATCAATCAATCAACTTTTTTCTTATATAGCGCCAAATCACAACAAACAGTTGCCCCAAGGCGCTTTATATTGTAAGGCAAGGCCATACAATAATTACGTAAAAACCCCAATGGTCAAAACGACCCCCTGTGAGCAAGCACTTGGCGACAGTGGGAAGGAAAAACTCCCTTTTAACAGGAAGAAACCTCCAGCAGAACCAGGCTCAGGGAGGGGCAGTCTTCTGCTGGGACTGGTTGGGGCTGAGGGAGAGAACCAGGAAAAAGACATGCTGTGGAGGGGAGCAGAGATCAATCACTAATGATTAAATGCAGAGTGGTGCATACAGAGCAAAAAGAGAAGGAAACACTCTGCTGGGAATCCCCCAGCAGTCTAAGTCTATAGCAGCATAACTAAGGGATGGTTCAGGGTCACCCGATCCAGCCCTAACTATAAGCCCTTAGCAAAAAGGAAAGTTTTAAGCCTAATCTTAAAAGTAGAGAGGGTGTCTGTCTCCGTGATCCGATTTGGGAGCTGGTTCCACAGGAGAGGAGCCTGAAAGCTGAAGGCTCTGCCTCCCATTCTACTCTTACAAAC
The DNA here is from genome assembly GCF_902500255.1 of Thalassophryne amazonica. Classification (NCBI taxonomy): domain Eukaryota; kingdom Metazoa; phylum Chordata; class Actinopteri; order Batrachoidiformes; family Batrachoididae; genus Thalassophryne; species Thalassophryne amazonica. Next base: position 10,142 of record NW_022986256.1, on the reverse strand, counting down.
CCTAGGAACTACAAGTAAGCCTGCAGTCTGAGAGCGAAGCGCTCTATTGGGGTGATATGGTACTATGAGGTCCCTAAGATAAGATGGGACCTGATTATTCAAAACCTTATAAGTAAGAAGAAGAATTTTAAATTCTATTCTAGAATTAACAGGAAGCCAGTGAAGAGAGGCCAGTATGGGTGAGATATGCTCTCTCCTTCTAGTCCCCGTCAGTACTCTAGCTGCAGCATTTTGAATTAACTGAAGGCTTTTTAGGGAACTTTTAGGACAACCTGATAATAATGAATTACAATAGTCCAGCCTAGAGGAAATAAATGCATGAATTAGTTTTTCAGCATCACTCTGAGACAAGATCTTTCTAATTTTAGAGATATTGCGTAAATGCAAAAAAGCAGTCTTACATATTTGTTTAATATGCGCTTTGAATGACATATCCTGATCAAAAATGACTCCAAGATTTCTCACAGTATTACTAGAGGTCAGGGTAATGCCATCCAGAGTAAGGATCTGGTTAGACACCATGTTTCTAAGATTTGTGGGGCCAAGTACAATAACTTCAGTTTTATCTGAGTTTAAAAGCAGGAAATTAGAGGTCATCCATGTCCTTATGTCTGTAAGACAATCCTGCAGTTTAGCTAATTGGTGTGTGTCCTCTGGCTTCATGGATAGATAAAGCTGGGTATCATCTGCGTAACAATGAAAATTTAACCAATGCCATCTAATAATACTGCCTAAGGGAAGCATGTATAAAGTGAATAAAATTGGTCCTAGCACAGAACCTTGTGGAACTCCATAATTAACCTTAGTCTGTGAAGAAGATTCCCCATTTACATGAACAAATTGTAATCTATTAGATAAATATGATTCAAACCACCGCAGCGCAGTGCCTTTAATACCTATGGCATGCTCTAATCTCTGTAATAAAATTTTATGGTCAACAGTATCAAAAGCAGCACTGAGGTCTAACAGAACAAGCACAGAGGTGAGTCCACTGTCTGAGGCCATAAGAAGATCATTTGTAACCTTCACTAATGCTGTCAATCAGCCCAGTGAAGGCGTTTAGCGTAAGGGTCCACTTCTAAGACACTTTAAATGTTCCCGGTTCAAGGCCACCCTTGCCCAGTTCTCCATGTAATGTGGTTGTTAGGAAGGGCATCAGGTGTAAAATGTGTGCAAAATCAACATGCAGATCTGCTGTGGTGACTCTGATAGTGGAGCAGATGATTACAATTTTACAGCAAAACTGTGCAAATGCTGATACAAGCACCAAATTTGGTATGATGATTCCCAAAGTAGTACTTACCAAATCTGGTCCTCTGACCACTTGAAAATTCAAGATGGTGGCCATTTTCCAAGATGGCCTACCGAAAATTACTTTTTGTATTGGAATGCTCTAACCACAGTGGATCTGTGTCACAGCATCAGTGAAATCAGATGGTGCCTCATTTCACAATGGCCACCAATGGCCCCCCCCCATGCAAAACGGATTTGTATGATCTTGGTGTCAAAATTGTAAGTTTAATTTCATGCATGCTAGATTTTATATATGAAATATGGCCAACAGTTTGACACTCTTTTTGGCATAAATTACTATTTGTCCATGTTACCTGCAGATATTAAAATGACAACACAATATGTTCAACACTTTACACCTTTTTAATGCAGTAGTTTCAAAAAATGAACTATTTCAAAAAGTACTGGGTGGAAACCATTAATACTAAATTTAATAAACTTCACACTAATAAAAATAAGAAGAACTCTATTAATCCCAAAAGACATTGTTTTGCCAGAGTGCCGAAACGGTAAACATTGCTGCAGCTTCTTTTTTTTTCTTTACAATGAGAACAGTGAGTATGACATGCTTATGCAAAATGACTGAAGACACTTGTAGAAGATGTTGACAGTATTGCACAGAGCTCTGAGTAACTGAAAAGCTCTGATCATTACGTATTCATCCTGCAGAAGGGGGAGGAGTTATACAGTCTGATTGCCACAGGCAGGAAGGAGCTCCTGTGGCGTTCTGTGATGCACCTTGGTCTTTTGCTGAAGGTGCTCTGACAGGACATCAGTGTGGCATGCAGGGGATGGGAGGTGTTGTCATGGATGGTGAGCAGTTTCCTCAACATCCTCCTCTCTGACACCTCCACCACAGACTCCAGTTCCACCCCCAGGACAGAGCCAGCTCTCCTAATGAGCTTGTTCATGTCAGCTTCCTTCAGCTTGCTGCCCCAAAGCACTACAGTGTAGAAGATGAAGCCAGAGACCACTGAGTAATAAAACATCTACAACATATTTTTGCAGACATTGAAAGATCTGAACCCCCTGAGGAAGTACAGTCAGCTCTGACCTTCCTCATACACAGCATTTGTGTTTACAGTCCAGTTCAGTTTGTTGTCTGTGTGGACACCCAGGTACTTTTAGTAGTCCACAATGTCCACTTCAGTTCTCTTAATGGTAACGGGGTTTGGACGAGTCTTTGTCACCTTATGAAGTCCACCATCAGCTCCTTCATCTTAGATATGTTGAGCTGCAGGTCGTTGAGTCCACACCACTCCGCAAACCTGTCCACCACACTCCTGTCTGTACTCAGCCTCCTGGTCACTGCAGATGCAGCCCACAATGGTTGAGTTGTCCAATAACTTTTGCAGGTGGCAGGACTGTGACCAGAACCTGAAGTCTGAAGTGTAGAGTGTGAACAGAAAGGGAGACAGGACCGTCCCCTGTGGTGCCCCCATGCTGCTCTTGTAATGTCTCAAAGCCTCACATACTGTGGGCGGCCTGTGAGGTAGTTGGTAATCCAGGTCAGCTGGTGTTGAACGCACTGGAGAAGTCAGAACATGACACTCACTGCCGCCTGCCTCCTCCAGGAACATAAGCAAAATAAAACTTAACAAATACTATAAATGGCAAATAAAATATAACTAAATAGAATTTCACACAATATAATTTTAATTAATTAAAAGCATTTCTATGAAAAAGTTGTTTTTATGACAGGTCATTTTGGGCGGCCATCTTGGGAAAATGGTTGCTGTCTTGAATTCTGAAGTGGCCAATCAACCAAATATGGTGAATAACATCACACGAATCACCATGCTGAATTAGGCGCTCATACTGCCAGATGACTGATTCCCCCCCATCATCTTCTCCACTGTGAGTGAGAACAAGGGAGAAGCTGAAGGGACTTATTTTTAGTACAACCCCAATTCCAGTGAAGTTGGGATGTTGTGTAAAATGTAAATAAAAACAGAATACAATGATTTTCAAATCCTCTTTAACTTATATTCAACTGAATACACCACAAACACAAGATATTTAATGTTCAAACTGATAAACTTTGTTTTTGTGCAAATATTTGCTCATTTTGAAATGGATGCCTGCAATACAGTTCAAAAAAAGTTGGGACAGGACAACAAAAGACTGGGAAAGTTGATGAATGCTCAAAAGAACACCTAATTGGAAACAGGTGAGTGTGTATGAAAGGAGCATCACCAAAAGTCTCAGCCGCTCACAAGCAAAGATGGGGCGAGGATCATTACTTTGTGAACAAGTGCATGAAAAAATAGTCCAACAGTTTAAGAACAATGTTTCTCAATGTTCAATTGTAAGGAATTTAGGGATTCCATCATCTACAGTCGATATCTGGAGAACTTTCTACACGTAACCGGCAAGGCCGAAAACCAACATTGAATGCCCGTGACCTTCGATCCCTTAGGCGGCACTGCATTAAAAATCAACATCATTGTGTAAAGGATCTTACCGCGTGGGCTCAGGAACACTTCAGAAAACCATTGTCAGTTGGCACAGTTTGTCGCTACATTTACAAGTGCAAGTTAAAACTCTACCATGCAAAGTGAAAGTCAAACATCAACAACATCCAGAAACGCTGCCACCTTCTTTGGGCCCGAGATCATTTGAAATGGACAGACGCAAAGTGGAAAAGTGTGCTGTGGTCTGATGAGTCCACATTTCAAATTGTTTTTGGAAATCATGGACGTCATGTCCGCGGGCAAAAGAGGAAAAAGACCATCCAGATTCTTATCGGCGCAAAGTTCAAAAGTCAGCATCTGTGATGGTATGGGGGTGTGTTAGTGCCCATGGCATGGACAACTTACACATCTGTGATGGCACCATCAATGCTGAAAGGTACATCCAGGTTTTGGAGCAACACATGCTGCCATCCAAGCAACGTCTTTTTCAGGGACGTCCCTGCTTATTTCAGCAAGACAATGCCAAGCCACATTCTGCACGTGTTACAACAGCATGGCTTCGTAGTAAGAGTGCGGTGCGGGTACTAGACTGGCCTGCCTGCAGTCCAGACCTGTCGCCCATTGAAAATGTGTGGCACATTATGATGCGCAAAATATGACAACGGAGACCCCGAACTGTTGAACTGAAGTCGTACATCAAGCAAGAATGGGAAAGAATTCCACCTACAAAGCTTCAACAATTAGTGTCCTCAGTTTCCAAACGCTTATTGAGTGTTGTTAGAAGGAAAGGTGATGTAACACAGTGGGAAACATACCACTGTCCCAGCTTTTTTGAAACGTGTTGCAGGCATCCATTTCAAAATGAGCAAATATTTGCACAGACATTTTACACAACGTCCCAACTTCATTGGAATTGGGGGTGTAGAATTCAACATCAGTCTGACTTGCTATTTGTAATAATTAAACGTGTGTGAACCATGGTGACTTTAAAGCAAAGTTTGTTTTGTGATGGACATATTTGTTTTTATTAAGGCATTGAGAGTGGTCACACACACACATTGTTGGAAAAGGCCCGTTGTTGTTATAATGAGTGGGACTTTGGAATGTGGCCATTTTTACCCAAGAACAGTGCAGTTAGTTGATTTACACGACCAGTCAAAAGTTGGAACATATGTTACCCTAATGTGCCAAGTTTCCCTGTTCTTGAAACAATCTTGCAGCCACCTGGAGTATGTCCCAAATGTCTCCTCCATACACATAATTACCTTTTTCTCCCAGTACTTTAACACCTTCTTCTGGTCCCTCTGTCTTCAGCTGGAGAGGTGTGCGCGTGTTCATATCCTCCACCTTCAGAGACATGCACACTGAACGTGACGTTTTGGTCCGGAGTGTCTTCCCGGAGCTCCGGCGGCGTGCTATGCAACACTGCATCTACCTGCAGGAGGTGGACCTGCGCTGGGGTGTGATTGAAGAGGAGTCCAACCGGGCCACCGAGCTGTGTCTGTCAGAGGTGTGTCGCAGCCAGATGCTGATCGGAATCCTGGGAGAGCGGTACGGCCTCGTGCCGTCCAAACTGGACCTGCCTGACCTGCCACAGTACCACTGGGTATGAAAGAAGTGGGTTCTGAATAGAAAGCCAATACTAAAAACAGCTTTTGGAAATAATGGTGACATTTTTGCTTGTGCACAGGTGAAATCGGCACCGGCAGACCTGTCCGTCACAGAGCTGGAGATCCGACAGTTCCAGGCTCTGTACCCGGATACAATGCAGGAAAGGATGTTCTTTTACTTCAGAGATCCAAACTTTATAGAGTAATGGGCTCCAGTCCTCACTCATATTCACACCTTCACGATCGTAACGTTTTTGTGATATATCCATGTGTGTGTTGTCTCAGGTCAGTTCCGGGTCCGTGGAGGTTGCACTTTTCCCCTGAGTCACATGAAGCGGAGTCAAAAATGGCAGATTTGAAGCGCAGGATCTTGGCCAGTAATGCCAAGGTCACTCAAAAGTAAGTCACCTCAGATGAAGATATTACAAAAGTTGATTCAGCGTTCAGAATTCAGTCTGAGATGAAAGTTGGAATGGGAAAGTAGGATCAGGAATTTTTGGGAAACACCCGACTTCACTGACTGAGAATTCTGAAACCGCTGTCCTGACGGCGCTTTACGTTACACCCTGTTACAGACTTATGTACGTGGAATAGGCATGTGAAGATGAATCGATACGAATCGGTATCTAGATACAAACATGTGCGATGTGAGTGCATTGATTCATTTGATGGGTTGAATCATGTTGCATCTCTCCCTGCCTGCTAGCATCAATTTACAACCCCTGGCAAAAATTATGGAATCACCGGCCTCGGAGGATGTTCATTCAGTTGTTTAATTTTGTAGAAAAAAGCAGATCACAGACATGACACAAAACTAAAGTCATTTCAAATGGCAATTTTCTGGCTTTAAGAAACACTATAAGAAATCAGGAAAAATAATTGTGGCAGTCAGTAACGGTTACTTTTTTAGACCAAGCAGAGGAAAAAAATATGGACTCACTCAATTGTGAGGAAAAAATTATGGAATCATGAAAAACAAAAGAACACTCCAACACATCACTAGTATTTTGTTGCACCACCTCTGGCTTTTATAACAGCTTGCAGTCTCTGAGGCATGGACTTAATGAGTGACAAACAGTACTCTTCATCAATCTGGCTCCAACTTTCTCTGATTGCTGTTGCCAGATGAGCTTTGCAGGTTGGAGCCTTGTTATGGACCATTTTCTTCAACTTCCACCAAAGATTTTCAATTGGATTAAGATCCGGACTATTTGCAGGCCATGACATTGACCCTATGTGTCTTTTTGCAAGGAATGTTTTCACAGTTTTTGCTCTATGGCAAGATGCATTATCATCTTGAAAAATGATTTCATCATCCCCAAACATCCTTTCAATTGATGGGATAAGAAAAGTGTCCAAAATATCAACGTAAACTTGTGCATTTATTGATGATGTAATGACAGCCATCTCCCCAGTGCCTTTACCTGACATGCAGCCCCATATCATCAATGACTGTGGAAATTTACATATTCTCTTCAGGCAGTCATCTTTATAAATCTCATTGGAACGGCACCAAACAAAAGCTCCAGCATCATCACCTTGCCCAATGCAGATTCTAGATTCATCACTGAATATGACTTTCATCCAGTCATCCACAGTCCACGATTGCTTTTCCTTAGCCCATTGTAACCTTGTTTTTTTCTGTTTTAGGTGTTAATGATGGCTTTTGTTTAGCTTTTCTGTATGTAAATCCCATTTCCTTTAGGCGGGTTCTTACAGTTCGGTCACAGATGTTGACTCCAGTTTCCTCCCATTCATTCCTCATTTGTTTTGTTGTGCATTTTCGATTTTTGAGGCATATTGCTTTAAGTTTTCTGTCTTGACGCTTTGATGTCTTCCTTGGTCTACCAGTATGTTTGCCTTTAACAACCTTCCCATGTTGTTTGTATTTGGTCCAGAGTTTAGACACAGCTGACTGTGAACAACAAACATCTTTTGCAACTTTGCGTGATGATTTACTCTCTTTTAAGAGTTTGATAATCCTTTCCTTTGTTTCAATTGACATCTCTCGTGTTGGAGCCATGATTCATGTCAGTCCACTTGGTGCAACATCTCTCCAAGGTGTGATCACTCCTTTTTAGATGCAGACTAATGAGCAGATCGTATTTGATGCAGGTGTTAGTTTGGGGGATGAAAATTTACAGGGTGATTCCATAATTTATTCCTCAGAATTGAGTGAGTCCATATTTTTTTCCCTCTGCTTGGTCTAAAAAAGTAACCGTTACTGACTGCCACAATTTTTTTTTCCTGATTTCTTATAGTGTTTCTTAAAGCCAGAAAGTTGCCATTTGAAATGACTTTTGTTTTGTGTCATGTCTGTGATCTGCTTTTTTTCTACAAAATTAAACAACTGAATAACATCCTCCGAGGCCGGTGATTCCATCATTTTTGCCAGGGGTTGTATTTTTTTTTTCCCCTATGCACATTGAATTCACCATAGACAGAAGCCAGAAAGCACATTTCTACCACAACAAACATGATGACATCAGTAGAATTTTTGCAATTTTTAACACTTCCCTTATCAGTCCTTCAGTTCGGGACACCGGAGCGGCCGTTCTTTTTGAGGGTGTTTATTGGGAAAATGATCACTTCTCTACATTGATTGCAGACTGCAGTGGGGCTGCTTGAAGCAACAAAGCAGTGCTTTGACTGGGTCTCTGCTTTGCTTTCCAGTTCCGCAATTCCTTCTTTAACCCCTCTCAAAGCCATTTAAAGATGTCAGTCATGAGACAGCTTTGTGTGGATTAAAGTAACGAACTGGGATTCTTGTCTTGTTGCGGGCAAGAAACAAGAATCATCCTCCGTTCCACACTGACATTTTACACAATCGTCCTCCGTTCTGAGCTCCTCACACCGGCTGGTGCTCATGCCGAAGTTGTCCATCGGGTAAAGGAAATAATAATAATAATATCCTCAGTTTTGTGGGACTAAGTGCACAGCTCCAAAGAGAAGTGCAGATTTCAGTCTGAATTAATAACTTCAGAGCGAATCGCCATTTGAAATCAAATGACACCTCTTTCCAAACGTTATAATGTCCTGGGTGAACCCCGCCTCATGCTCTGACTGCTGGGATAGGCTCCAGCCCCCTGCAACCCTTAATTGGAGTAAGCGGTTGAAGATGAGTGAGTGCAACTTTGTTGGCAAAACTCAACATTCGCCTCTATCATTGCTGACATTTGGCAACATAAATGTAACTGTTTGCGAATAACCATGGGTGAACATAGCGACTATTGGTATATGTTAGCGACAGTGTTTGTGATGATTAGCAACTATTTGCTGCTGTTTGGGACTTTTTGCCCACTCCTGGTAAAATACCAGACAAACGTCAGATGAATCAAACTCTCCCCAGCATTCAGATTTGTCCTGATATGACCCCTGTGGAAGGCGGAGCTCAGAAGACTTGCCTGTAAAAGCTGTAGAGAAGATGTAGAAGGGGGGGATTTCCAAAATATGGAAATGAGTTTCTGTCAGGATGAAGCTCAACGTACTCCTGCGCTGGAGGAAGAATTGCTTTATCTGGCTGTTGAACTTTAGCGACGCACATTACAACCTTTTACAAAGGTTTGCGACTGTTTGCATGAAAAAGAAATTTTCAAACGTGGGGCGAGCTCTCCTCCTCCTGGCATCCGTCCGTCTGCGGGAGACCGTGGTGTAGTGTCCAGTTTTTGTTTTTGGTTTTTTGCTTTTTTCGTTTACTTGTTTTTTTTTTAATAAGCTTTTTCAATTCAATTTTAATTTATTTCATTTATATAGCGTCAAATCATAGCAAAGCTGCCCCAAGGCACCCCAGACAAGTAAGGTCTAAACTTACCAACTAGCTAGCTCTCCACTAATTTGTTAAATTAAGAATTCATCTGGCAGTCTTGTCTCAGATGCTGCATCTCTGTTAATGAGATTTTTAAACATTTTTACTCCTCTTTATCAATGTGAATCATTGCCAGATGCAGGTGAAATGACTTCCTTCCTTCAGAATCTCGGCTTTTTCAATGTTGACCCACTGATTGTTGATAGGCTTCATGCACCCCTATGGAAGGATGAAATTATACTTTCAATTAAACATGTGCAGACTAGTAAGCAGGGGTGCACCTAACTGGTACTCATGGTGCTCATGTGTGCCAAACATCATTGATGCACAGCAGAGGGAGACACACTTCCTACAATCTGTCATTGCTTTCCTCTTATGAAGCACTTCCTTTAGCACACAGAAGCACCATGACTACCAGTTATGTGCATGCCTGCTAATAAGGCACCAGACCCTGATGGGTTTCCGACTGAGTTTTTTTTATTATTATTATTAAAGGTCATGAATAAGTTGGTGCTCTTCTTCTTACTTAGGGGAGGTGATGGTCTAGTGGCTAAGGTGTTGGGTTTGAGTCCAGAAGATCATGGGTTCAAATCCCCACCTGACTGGAAAATCACTAAGGGCCCTTGGGCAAGGCCTTTAATCCCCTATTGCTCCCGGTGTGTAGTGAGCGCCTTGTATGGCAGCACCCTGACATCGGGGTGCATGTGAGGCATAATTGTAAAGCGCTTTGAGCGTCTGATGCAGATGGAAAAGCGCTATATAAATGCAGTCCATTTACCATTTACGTGCTGTCCCTAATGAATCTTTAGAATTTGGCTCATTCTTCCCCCGCCACATACACACACACACACACACACACACACACTCTCTCTCTAACCCAAGCATCCATAGCAGTTCTGCTAAAGAAGAAGGATAAGGACCCCCACATCATGGAAGTCCTACCTCTATCACTTCTGGATGTGGATCTTAAGATTTTGGCTAAAGTGGTAGAATTTGTCTTGAGACGGTTCTTCCTGAAAG